>NW_020837951.1:31974235-32111343 GCF_003676395.1 Aethalodelphis obliquidens | reverse complement strand
TAAAAAAAAAAAAAAAAAAAAAAAAAGGTTCTGAAGAACCTAGAGGCAAGACGGGAATAAAGACGCAGACGTAGAGAATGGACTTGAGGACACGGGGAGGGGGAAGGATAAGCTGGGGCAAAGTGAGACAGTGGCACTGCCATATATACACTAGCAAATGTAAAACAGATAGCTGGTGGGAAGCAGCCGCATAGCACAGGGAAATCACCTCGGTGTTTTTGACGACCTAGAGGGGTGGGATAGGGAGGGTGGGAGGGAGGGAGACACAAGAGGGAAGAGATATGGGGATATATGCGTGCTTATGGCTGACTCACTTTGTTGTACAACAGAAACTAACACAATATTGTGAAGCAATTATACTTCAGTAAAGATTAAAAAAAATAAAAAAGTTTAAAATAATAATAATAAAGTCTAACATTTTTTTTACCTTTGTGCTTAGTCCACTTTCACTTGCTCACAGGGTCCTCGGGGCAGAGGCCTTGCACCAGGCACTTCCCACCAGAGTTAGTGTGAGACGGCTGTGCGGTCACCTCAGCTCCGGCCGCGAGCAGAGACGCTGCAGAGGAAGCTCAATTCAAGACGGCGGCGGCGGGCCGTGAGCACAGACGCTGCACAGGACATCAATTCAAGATGGCGGCGGCGGGCCGTGTGCAGAGACGCTGCACCCGGCACTGCGATCTGGAGCCTAAGCAGCACAGCTGCGCCTGCCGCAGTGGACTCCGCCCCCTCCCCGCTGTCAAGAACCCTATAAAGCCGGCCTGCTGACCGCCTGTCAGGGCGAGCTTGTACTCTACAGCGTGAGCTTGCAACTCTCTATTCTTTCATCAAAGAATTAAACGTTTGTTTGCTTCTGAACCAAACTCCTTCTCCTTCTATTGGTTTGAACGACACCAGGCAGGAGGACTCTTGTTGGGGCCCAACTGGAAAGGGCCAGTAACAATAGTGGGTTATATAGCCAAATAGAATGAAACAAAATAAATTGCAGTTTTCACTAGGGTGAAAGTGTAATGTCTATAAATGTAAGAAAAAATCCGGGAGTGTGTCAACCCCCTTCCCAGTTTCATAGGGCATGAAAAATGGAAGAATGAGTAGCTTCCCCTGGGGAAATCCGCAGAGGGCAATCCAGATCTCAGCAAATGAGGGGGGTGGATGGGGAGCCGTCCACCGGGAAGCAGGGACCCAGGGCACAGAGGAGAGAAGTGGGACGTCAATAGTGAGAGGAAGATTGGATCATTCAAGTAATTAGAGGGACACCAACAGGAGAAAAGGAGAGTCAGGTGTGGCCTTTCATCCTGTGATAGAGAATTGCAGAGATGAGAAGCCTGCTTAGAAGATATTCCCCCACCCCACCCCCCATCAAATATTCTAACTGTGGCCCAGACTGGGTGAGCATCTCAGGTAGTGTCTGCCTAGTCTCAGGGAGCCCATGAGGACTGCTAAAGGTTTGCAAACAGATTTCCAGAGCCTTCCTCTTGTCTCCTAATACTTGGAGGAAAAAAAAAAAGTATTCTTAACTCATCCCACATTAATGTTTTATCCAGAATAAATTTTGCAATTAAAAAAATCAACTCTCAATCTTTTTAAATATGTTCAGTTAAAATGTGCAAAACAACTATTATCTTCTTCTTTTAAAGAGAAACAGAGAAGCCTTTACATCTGCTTTTTCATATTTCACAGGAGAAAAAAAATGGAGCAAATGATGTGATTGAAGCCAAGGTTGTCTATAAAGTGTGAAAGCACTTCCTTTCCTTCCCAGGAGCTAGGGCTAACTCTAGGAGGGAGAGGAAATTAGCATGAAAGTTTTACTTAAATTACAAGATGGGTGGAGACCTTGCCCAAAGATGCTATCTCCCTGTCTCCTGTGACAGACAATGAATGGCTTTCAAGACCAAGGGCATTCTCTTTATTATGTAAATAGTTTCCAAGAAGCTCATAATCTGTTCTATTGGAATAAGTGTGATGGTGCTGAAAGCATGCTGACCCAGGAGTTTAGGGGGTCTGCTGGGTCTGTCTTCACTCCACTACCTACGCATTGTGTAACTTTTCAGTTAGACCCTGTTTCCTCATTTTCAAAAAAAAAAAAAAAATATCAGAACCTATGCCACAGAGTTGCTATGAGGATTAAATAAGATGATGATGGGAAAATTGCTTTGTAAGATGGAAAGCACCAGATGCATATTTGTCTATACTAGGGTGGGCTGGAATGAATGCTTCTGCATCTACTGTCTAACTCTTGGCCAAAGGAGTGAGCAGAATGCAGTGGGGTAGAAACTTTGGGCAGGCAGGATCCTGAATGCTTTTTGAATCACACTGATGGGAACCATTCCTTTATCTGCCTAGAACTGCCCTGATTCATCCATTTGAAAAATTTTCAGAGTAAGAGTAAGAAAATACACAGTTGTTACAATTTTCTTCACAATCTAGTCAAGAAATAATAGAGCTTTTTTTCTTAATCACATTAAAGGTTCATATACATAATTCAAAGGTCATCAAAGCTGCTTCTGCCAGAAACACATACCAATATTACATATATGTATTTATACATACACATATAAGTATATATACACAGATACATATGTAAATATACACATATGTATACATATACAATTATATAATTATATATTTAATTCCTGCTGTACATCTCCATCTGGATGCCCACCAGTTCCTTAAACTCAAAGCCCGAAGTGGAGAATGAAACTTAGTGGTTTAAGACAATGTATTGTTTCTCACAACTCTGTGGCTTGTCTGGATGGCTCTTCCTGCCTGGGATTATTCATGTGGCCACGCTCAGCTGGCAGATCTGCTGCGGGCTGGGCTCAGCAGTTGCCGTTGACTGGAGGCCTCCCTTTCCCTCCACAGGGCCTTGGGCTTTCTGATGTGTCTCAAGACACAAGAAGAAGAAGCATTGCAAGGGTGTGAAAATGGAGGCCACAGGGACTTCTGAAAGCCTAGACTCTGAAGCCATACAGTGTCACTTCAGCTGCATTCTACAGGTCAAAGCAAGTCATAGGGCCAGCCCAGGTCCAAGAGAGAGAGGAAACAGGCTCCACCTGATGAGAGAAGCAGCAAGTCTCACTGCAAAAGGCACACAAGATGGGAGATGTTGCAGCCATCTTTGGAAATAATTTGCCACATCTGATTCCAGACTTCTTCCTTCTTTCCATCCTTCCTGTTCATTAAACTTATAATTACTAAGCACCTGCTATGAGCCAAGCCCTCTTCTAGGTGCCAGGGATGCACTCATGAATGAGACACATGAGACCCCTACCCAGGCGGAACTTAAATTCTAGTGGAACTAAGCTAATAGATGAAGGAGCTCATTTTAGCTTGGGATAAAGGGTGAGGTGAATAAGGACTGAGGTGGGAGATGAGCAGGGCAGAGAGACTGCCTTAGATTGGCCATCAAAGAAGCCCCTCGAAAGAGAGGACATTTGAGCTAAACTTGGGCACAGAGACCCACAAGTGCAAAAGCCCTGAGGCAGGAGCAGATTTGGGCATGGCTGCAGCACAGTGAGCTGGGGGAGAATGGCAAGGCGTGTTTCCTTTATTAGCCACAGACAAAACTGGGCATCAAACTTGCAAGCTAGAAATGTCAATGTCATCCTCAATTCCTCTCTCTCTCTTATCCCCAGATTCACTGGGGCTGAAATCCAGGTGATTCTTCTAAAACCTCTCAGGTGGGTCTCTTCCTTTCCATCTCTATTACCACTCTTCTTGGTCTCTTTCACTTGGATCTGGGATTCACTCTCTTGCCTGCCTCTGTTCTCTTCCCACTTTAATCCAGTCTTCGAAAAGCTGCCTGAATGATCACTTGAAGATATAGCTCAGATACAGCTCAAAAACCCTCAGTGGCTCCCCACTGCCACTGGATGAAGTCCAAACCTCTTCACTTCTCTTTGGAAGTCTACATAATATGGCCCCCTGTTTAATTTTTGAGCATGTCTCCCCACTCTGTGTCTAGACTCTGTTGTGAGAGGGCCGTTCTTTTGAGGTTGAAGTATTGCTCCTCTCCCAAAATGCAAGTGAAATGAGAACTGAAGCCATAATCTGCCATTAATCTTTCAGCATGCATTAGGAAAGCAGATGTTTCTAAAGCCAGCTCCTCTAGACAGCAGAAAATTGGACCAGAAAGGAATCAAAGTGAAGAGGGAGGAGGGAAGAGATAGGCTCAGTGCTAGCAGTAAGGATCAAGTTTAAGTCTGAACCTGAAGTGAGTAGCTCTTGGGGACAAGTACATGAATAGTGGGGGTGAAGGAAAGATCTAGAGTCATTGACAGAAAGTGGAATGGTAATTCACATATCATTCATCATTCACAGAAGGCCAGAGCTGAAAATGACCTTGGAGGTCCTCAAGTCCCACCCCTTACTACACAGAGGAGGGTAACCAACCCAGAAAGGGAAAGTGCGTTGCGCTTGGTCCCACAGGTAGTCCGTAGGAGATCCAGCCTGGCCCTCAGACCCCAGACTCCCAGGCTGTGCTGCCTCATCTCACTTCCCTCTAATCCATCCTCCCACCCTTCCTAGGGTGGAATGACCTCATGGAGTCAGGCCCAGAAACAGGGAGCCTGATGTTGCTGTAGAATGTAACAAAAAGCCAAGGGGAGGAGGGTTTTCTCCAGCCATCGGGGTTATACTTTCCCTGGCTTACAATGGAAGCACCCAGGTCCAAAGCGTCTGGGTCAGAGACAGAGGCTCCTTATCTTTGGCTGTGCTGATGTGACACATCAAGAAGCTGACAGGAAAACAACCAGGTCCATTTATTTGACTGCCATGATAAGTGAACTGGATCAGCTGTGCAGCCGGGCCAAGGAATTGCTCAGAAAGATGTCATTAGAGTGACCAAGAGAAAAAAATCACCCCTGGCAGTCAACCTAGTGGCCTCTTACAGCTAAAAATAGCCATAGCATCATAATCTTTCTAAAGTGGTTTCACATCCATTATATCAAATTCACCACCCAACACGTCTGTGGGTAGGTACTATTTTCACTATTTAAGGATGAGGAAATGAGAAACAGAGGGCACACTCAAGGTCACATGAACTCGTAAATAGAAGAGTTGGAATTTGGGCACAGGTCTTATGATTTCAAATCCACATGACTAATATTATTTAACCTTAAAAAGGAATGAAATTCTGACACAGGTTACAACATGGATGAACCTTGAAGACATTATACTAAGGGAAATAAGCCAGACACAAAAGGACAAAAATACTGTATGATCCCACTTATAGGAGTTACCTTGAGCAGTCAAATTCATAGAGATGGAAAGTAATGTGGTGGCTGCCAGGGGTTGGGAGGACGAGGGGAATAACTATTGTTTAAGGGGTACAGAGTGTCAGTTGGGAATATGAAGAAGTCCCAGGGATGGATAGTGGTTAAAATGGTAAATTTTATGTGTATACTTTACCACAGTAAAAGATAAAATTAAAAAATATTTTTTCAAAATCCACATAAATGCAGTATTACCTGTCTTCTAACAATTCTATTTCTAAATCATAGTTTGTAGAATGCTGGAACTGAAAGGAGCTCTTAGTTTACGGAAGAGGAAACTGAGGCCCAAAGAGGGCCACTGATGAATGTGGGTCAGTCAGGAGGTTAGGAGCAGAGCATGTCCTCCTAGCTCTCCCAGTGCTTTCTGGCCTAAGTCACCTCTGCCTGTTCTCAAACCTCCATGGCTAGTGTCTCAGTCAGACACTTGGGCTGCCGTAACACAATGCCACAGACTGGGGGGGTTTAAACAACAGAAATGTATTTTCTCACAGTTCTGGAGGCTGGAAGTCCAAGATCAACGTGCCAGCCAATTCAGCTCCTGGTGAGAACCCTCTTCCTGGCTTGCTGATGGCCACCTTCTAGCTGTGTCCTCACATGGCAGAAAGAGAGAGATATCTCTCTCTCCTCCTCCTCTTATAAGTCCACCAATCCTATCAGTTCAGGGCCCCACTCCTATGACTTCATTTAACCTTAATCACCTCCTGAAAGCCCTATCTACAAATGCAGTCACTTGGGGGAAGGGTGGTTAGGGCTTCAACACATGGATTTTGAGGGAAACAATTCAGACCATAGCAGCTAACACTAGGCACTTACCACATGCCAGGCCTTGTGCTTTTGCCAGAGCCTCCTCTCGTCTTTCCAATCTTTCACTGGTGGAGTGCCCCTGGACTCAATCTTGGCTCTCTTCTTTGCCTATATCCACTACCTGAAGTGACTGAGGTCAGTTCCACAGCCTTCTCACAGTTATGTCTCCAGTCCTGATCTCTCCAATGAACTCAACATTTCCTTACGTGAAGATGCTAATGCATCTTAGATTTATATCTAAAACTAAACTCTTGATTGTTCTCCCCCAAACTTGTCCCTCGTTCATTTTTCCCCATTTTAGCAACCCTATTCCACTTGCTTGAAGTCAGCCTTTGACATTTCTCTTTCCATTCCAGGAAATCCATTTGCAAATCCTGTGAGCTCTGCATTAAAATGAGTATTTCTCAATTCTAATTCTGGGTATTTTCCTGAAGAAAATGGAAACATTAATTTAAAATATATATATACACCCTTATGTTCATCACAGCTTTATTTGCAATTGCCACAATATAGAAGCAACCTAAGTGTCCATTGATAGATGAATGGAAAAAGAACATATTCCTCAGCCATGAAAAAGAATGAATCTTGCCATTTGCAACAACATGGATGGACCTTCATGGTATTATGCAAAGTGAAATAAGGCAAACAGAGAAAGACAAATACTGTGTAATTTCCTTTATACGTGGACTCTAAAAAACCAAACAAATGAACAAACAAAACAAAACAGAAACAGACTCATAGATACAGAGAACAAACTGGTAGTTACCACAGGGGAGGGGGTGGGGGGACAGGCTAAATAGGTGACGGGGATTAAGAGGTACAAACTTCCGGGCTTCCCTGGTGGCACAGTGGTTGAGAATCCACCTGCCCATGCAGGGGACACGGGTTCGAGCCCTGGCCCAGGAAGATCCGACATGTCACAGAGCAACTAAGCCTGCGCCTCACAACTACTGAGCCTGCACTCTAGAGCCTGGGAGCCACAACTACTGAGCCCATGTGCCACAACTACTGAGCCCATGCACCACAACTACTGAAGCCCGCATGCCTAGGGTCAATGCTCCACAACAAGAAAAGCCACAGCAATGAGAAGCCCGTGCACCACAGCGAAGAGTAGCCCCCGCTCGCCGCAACTAGAGAAAGCCCGCGTGTAGCAACGAAGACCCAACACAGTCAAAAATAAAAATAAGTAAATAAAAAAAAAAAAGAGGTACAAACTTCTAGTTATAAAATAAATAAATCAGGGAATATAATGTACTGCATAGGGAATATAGTCAATAATATTGTAACAACTTTGTATGTTAGCATTGTAACTAGACTTATCATCTTGATCATTTTGTAATGTATAAAAATATTGCATCACTATGTAGCACAACTGAAACTAATATAATATTGTATGTCAATTATAACTCAATAAGCAAAAGATTATTTCTCACCTTCCCTCCTTGAATTCTCCCCATACAAATTATCATCACTTCTTGGCCAGCCTATTGTAACAGGCCCCTGTCATGGATTCTGTGACGCACTAATCAGGTCCCCCTTCAGGACTGAGGCATTTGTTCCCCCAGCTGCTGGGGGTTCTGGCTGCTGAAGTCTCAGAGTTGCATCCCTCTTTGGGAATGGCCCTCAGAAAGGAGCTGCTTCACCCAAGGTTGCTTTTCTCCCCAGATATCCACCTGGGTCAAGCCCTCATTTAATCCAGATGTCTGTTCAAATGCTATCTCATTACGAAGGCCCTCTGACCACTCGTATGCAAAATAATATCCCCTTTATTCTCTGGCTCCCTGACTCTGCTTTAACTTTTCTTCATAGCAGGTCTCAGCCTCCAACCCATATTTATTTGTCTATTTATTTATTGTTCTAGAATTTAAGCTCCAAATACTGGGGGTACGTGTGTCTGTCTGTGTGCACTGGTGACTGCTTAGCCCCAGCACCAAGAACAGAGTCTGGTGGCACATGGTAGACGTTTGTATCAGTTTCCTCTTGTGGCTGTAATAAAGTACCACAAACCTAGTGGCTTAAACAACACAAATTTGTTATTGTGCAGCTCTGGAGGTCAGAAGTTTGAAATGGATTTCCTTGCTTTTTCCAGTTTCTAGAGGCCTCCTGTATTCCTCGGTTTGTGGCCCTGTTTCTCCATCTTCAAAGTCAGCAGCAAAGCATCTTCAAATCTGTCTCTGACTCGTTCCTGCCCCCCCCCCACCCTGCCTCCTGCCTCCTTCTTCCACTTCTAAGGACTTTTGTGACTACACTTGGCCCACCCCATTAATCCAGAATAATCTTCCTATTTTAAGGCCAGCTGATCAGCAACCTTAATTCTGTCTGCAACCTCACTGCCCTTTTGCCACACAACCTAACATATTCACAGGTTCTGGGGATAAGGACATGGATACCTCCAGGGGTGCCAATATTCAGCCAACCTCAACACTCAATAAATATTTTATAAATAAATGAATGATTAATTATCTAGTTTCACTCATTCAGCAATCCCTTAAAATCAGTGCTATTATTCTCCCTTTTTACAGATGAAGGAAATAAAGCCTGAAATGTTAAGTCACTTGCACTTAGCTAGTTCACCTAGCTAATAAATAACGAAACAGAATTTCAAGTATAGACAGGCTGACTTGAATCAGTCTCTGACTGCCCCCACTTGCTTCATTTTCCTGTAATCGTCAACTCGATCTCCCGCACTAGACTCAGAGATGCTAGAGGGCAGAGACCATGGCTTTGCATATTTGCAACCCCAAAGCTCAGCCCAGGACCTGGCAAACAGCAACAAGAGCAACAACGGTAATAACAGTGGGAATGTACTGAGCACTTGACATGTGCCAAGCACTGTTATAAACATTTTATCTGCACCCCAAAATGTTTGTTGAGTGCATGTTTTGTGGATAAAACCATCTTTTCTCACTAAATCTCATTTTTAGCCCTATCTAATACTCAAGCTCTATACTAAATGTGCAAATTAAGTCATATTGAATTGGAGAGGCTCTAAAATATCATCAAGAGTAGGATTATTTCTGTCTTCTGGTCTGAATCCAGAATCCCAACTCATCATCAATCAGTCTGTCTAATGAATGAACATTCACTGTGAATAGATTTATCCATTCTAGATTAAGGCTTTGATTTGACAAACTAGAAAATAATGACTAAGATACACAGAGGTCTTCCCAGTTCCCTAAGCACACTCACATATATATTTAACTCTCAGAATGGCATTGTACGTAGGGGAAGAACATATTATTACTCCCACTTCATGATATGAAAGCTTAGACTCAGGAAACCTACATAGCTTGCCCAAGGTCATCCAAGTAGTGAGGACCGCAGTCCAGATTTCCTCCTTCTAACTCCACACTTTTCTGCTGTATTGTGCTGCCAAGTAGAACATCATATGCCTTTTAGAACGGGGACTGCCCATGCAGACTGGCAAAGCTCAGCGTCCATGCGGATTCGCGGGGACTGTGCCAGCTCCTCAAATCTGGTTTACCCACTCAGATCACCCAGCCCTCCCGATCACGAGGTTTACAATTTCTCAGTCTGCACAATGAAAGAGAGGCCCTATGAATTCAAATCACTCCATAAAATCTACCCAAAAAACAAGTGGGGGAGCGGGGAAGAAGGAACAATTGCCATTGGGAGGGTTTTTATTTGCCCTGAAAAATAATATTTTTACTGAATATAAATTCTGCAAGAGATTCAGGGGAAGAATTTAACAGGTTTAGGAGATTTCTATTCTGTTTTCTTTTTATCCACTTTTCTAAGCATCCTTTCTATTTCCACTGTGCTTTGAAAAGAGTGCAAGAGGACTCAGGCTCTGGGATAAAGAGAGAAAGAAGAATCCTAGAGTTACGGAGCCTGGCTAACCCCTTTTCTGTGAAGCTCTGTGTGCTCCTTTGTGCAGTAATGAAGAGATGGGAAGAAAAGAATTGTCCCCACATTATCCGCCACTAGGCCAGCCAAAAGGACCTCTGACTCAAGGAGTGAACCATACCCACTACAGGCTCATTCCCCTTGCATCTTCGCTGCCAGATGACACTCTCAGAGAACTCTGTCCCCACAGCAATTCTCCATGGTTTTGGGGTCAGGAGCTGCCACGGGAAAAGTATCTAATTCCACTTTCACACACTTGTGGTGTCAGCAACCCAAATATGGAGGTCTATTTTAATCACATTTTCACTACTCAAAGGCAACAGTGCAGGGAAAGAAGCCCACTTGTCAGAATCAATGAAGAAATCTTCCAATTCATTTCTAGGCTATAATCATACTGAATTCACCTCACCAAACATCCTACAAGGTTTGGTGTTCTAAGCGACTCGGGGGTTTCTAAGTCCAATCCACACTGCATACTCTAGCCAGAGAGAATTTTCTAAAGCACAGATTTCTCCCTGTCAAGTCTGTTCTCTGAATTGTCTCCAGAGTGATTTTTCTAAAACATACACTCATTTATTCCACAAGTATATATTCAGTTGCTATTAGGTGCCAGGCACTTACCTAGGTATGGTGAGTGATCAAGGCAGGCAAGTACCTGTGTTTGTCTAGAGAAAGGAGACAATGTTAATCAAGTAAACAGATAAACAAGATTAATCAGATAGTAATAGAAAAAAAATCAAAGTAAGTCTTGGGATAGAAAGTGACATGGGTGGAGTGATACTTTGGGGGTAAGTCACATTTGAACCAAGGGCTTAGAGACAAGAAGGAAATTATGCCAAGATCTAAGAGAATAGCATTCCAGACAAAGGAAGGAGGAAATCCAAAAGGTAGAAATGAACATGGTTGTTTGCAGAACACAAAGAAGGGCCAGGAGGCTGGAAGATACAAGTAAAGGGAAAGTAGTGGGAGTTGAGGCAAGAGAAGAGAGGCTGGGACAGTAGTGGTAGAAAAGCAAATACATAGGTAGGCTCAAGACATAGCTTGGAGGTAGACCTCATAGCACTTTCTGATTGATTTGACATGGGACATAGGAAAAACATAATCAACGATGACTCTGTGTTTTGGGGTTTGAGCAGCTGAGTGGATGGTGGTGACATTTTGAGTGGGGACAAGAAGGGAACAAAGTTGGGAGGAAAACAAGTGTTTTGCTTTGTCTGTGTTATGTGTAAAATGTCCACTAGACATTCAAGTGAAAGTATCAAGTCAATAGCTGGATACACAAATCCAGAGGTAAACAGTCTGGGGGAAACATAAATGTAAGTGTCATTGGCATATATCCTTGTTACTTGCAGCAGTGAAATTCCTGGGGAGAAAGGATAAAAAGAGGGAAGAGCAGAGCCCTAGGGCACTCCAATATCCAGAGGTCTAGCAGTGGAGGAGGACCAGCAAAGGACAGTAAGAGAGGGTGGCCAGTGAGGTGGGAGGAAAACAAGGGCAATGCCACACAAAGAGCCAGGAAAAGAAAGTGATCAAGAAGGAGGGAGCAATTAACTGTGTCAAGTGTTGCTAAGCAGTTTAGTTTAAAAAAAAAAAAAAAGGAAGAGAAGTGATCAGTGGCTTTAGCAAAATGGAAATCCCTGGTGACCTTGAGAGGAGAGGTTTCAGTGGGATGACTCACTCCTGCCTGGCACGGCACTCACAGCCCAGACTGGGGCTGGCAGATGCCTTCCAGGCTAGTGAGCACATGCTACAGGGTCCTGGATGAAAGGACACATGAGAGTACCTCCTGGAGGAGAAAGCTTTATGCACAAGGGATGTCTGAGCTCTTACTTTAAGGTGCAAATGCGTTTACAGAGCGAGGAAAGCATGGGGGTGGCAGACAGGTGGGAGGATGGTGAAGGACATCAAAAGTAGAGGGAAGAAAACCTACGTGAAGAAACAATTGTGAAAGGACTTATATGCCTTGGGATGGTGCAGTGGGTGAACGGTGGCCCCCAAATAATATGTCTATATCCTAACACCTGGAACCTGTGAATGTGATCTCATTTGGAAAAGGGGTCTTTGCTGATGTAATTAAGGATCTTGAAATGACTTCATCCTGGATTACCCTGGATTATTATGACAAGTATCCTTGTGAGAGAAAGGCAGAGGGAGATTGGAGACAGGAGAGAGGGGAAAGACCCACAAAGGCCAGGTGAGGATGGAGGCAGAGATGGGAGGGATGCCACCACTGCAGAGCCATGGAAGCTAGAAGAGACAGGGACGGATTCTTTCCTAGAGCCTTCAAAGGAAGCACAGGCCTTTCAACCTTGACTTCAGACTTCTAGCTTCTAAAAGTATGAAAGAGTATATTTCTGTTCTTTTAAGCCACCAAGTTTGTGATAATTTGCCTCAGCAGCCCTAGGAACCTAATACAGATAGACAGAAGTTCATTGTGGCAGGCGTTCAGGATGTTTTTCTGGGTGCCCAGCGACCCTTCTGTTACACTTTTCTATCAGATGTGGATCTGAGCCATGCTCTCCTTCCTGGGTAGCAAAGAAAGCAGCCACTTACAGCTAGCCTGGCTTCTTTACAAGGAAAGCCAAGGCCTGTTAGTCAAAACCAGACATAACAGTGAGGACACCTAGGTTTCTAAAAGAGGCAAGGCCAAAATATGCTAATGGAAGGGAAAATCCTTTCCTCTATAGGACTTCGAATGGGGTGGACTCATTTTAAAAACAGACCAAAAACCCACTACTGCCTGGGTGAGGCATATCTGCCTGGTAGGTAAGCATAAAGAAATCAGCCACCGCTCTCAGCAAAGATGATCTGAACTGGAACTGTGGACTCGCAATCACCCAGGGGACCAGAGCCACCCTTACCTCTCACTCTGGGACCTGCTGAAACCTGAGGTGTCACTCAAATTTGTGAGATCAGAGAGAGGTGGAGCAGGTTGTTGGGCAGAGGTGTGCAGTGAGGGCACCAGGCCACAGAGGAAAGCACGTGGGGAAAGGGGACTCCACAGAGACAGGAACCCATCAGTGGAAAGGAGACATCGTCCAGGAGGACTTTAAGGCCCCCTGTGTGGCATAAAAGAACAAGGAATCAGTATCCAGATTTTGTGGCTTCATACCGTATGTCCCTTCTTAGATCTGGGAAAGAACCTCATAGAATGGCACCATTGTCCACTGTCCGGCTGACGGGTCTGGTGAAGGCTGGTGGGGCAGGCTGGGGAGGGGAACCCGGGGTCTGGTGAAGGCCTTCGGTGCCTCTATTCTCTGGGACGGGAGGGGCGCTGTGTCTTGCACCACCCCACCTTCCCCACCTCCCTGCCCGAGTTCCTATGTGAGAGAAGTCACCTTGGGCGATGACAGCAGCAAAGAAACCGTTCCCCAACTAAGCTGGGAGTAAAACCAAGGTGCCGAGGTTTTCCAGCCATGATTAGATTTGCTTTATATAGCAATCACTCTAAGAGCAGTGTGGAAAATGGAGTGCACGGGAAGAAACTGGTAACAGAAAGATCACATTCCAGAATGTTTAAATAACAGTC
This sequence comes from Aethalodelphis obliquidens, assembly GCF_003676395.1. NCBI lineage: Eukaryota > Metazoa > Chordata > Mammalia > Artiodactyla > Delphinidae > Aethalodelphis > Aethalodelphis obliquidens. The sequence continues at coordinate 32,097,873 of NW_020837951.1, read as the reverse complement.
CAAGAGAAGGATGAAGACGACCAGATGAAGGCAGTGGCAGTGTGGGCAGAAGCGCTCACTGAAGAGGGGGCCCTAACTTGGGAGACTGAGCTGAGAGCTGTTCTGTTAACCAAGATGTGGACAGAGGCGAGTGGCAGGATTCTCCACCTGATCCCTATTCCCAGAAAACCGGGCTGTTGGAACACCAGGGCTCCTCAGGGGTCAAGAGAAATCCTGGGCACTTCTGTGTTTGAGGCTTTTGGTGCTTTAAATAAAAAGATAGAAATGCAAAAACAGGGCCAAATAAACCATGGTACCTCTGAAATATTTCCTTTTTAAAAATTATGGCTTGGGGCTTCCCTGGTGGCGCAGTGGTTGAGAGTCCGCCTGCCAATGCAGGGGACACGGGTTCGTGCCCCGGTCCGGGAAGATCCCACATGCCGCGGAGCGGCTGGGCCCGTGAGCCATGGCCGCTGAGTCTGCGCGTCCGGACCCTGTGCTCCGCAATGGGAGAGGCCACAAGAGTGAGAGGCCCGCGTACAGAAAAAAAAAAAAAAAAAAAAAAAAAAAAAAAATTACGGCTTTTAAACTGCATGCACGATGCAATGCATGCTTGTTTACTCTTCAGAGGCAATCATAGAAATGATCAGTTTATTTATTATACCATCAGGGCTTTGGTCTCATAAAGAGATGCAATTTTCAGTTGTACTATGAGAGTCTTCTCTCAGTCTTGGCAGTGTCTTGCTGAGACTGTGTGCATAACCCCGATTAGAGATGAGGTTAAAAATAGACATGGGGGGCTCGACAAGAATGTGAGACCTAGGCATGCAGTCCTCTGGATAGACACGGGGGCCTGCATGTGGATGTCGAATCCTGAAAAACCGCCCAAAGAAATAATTAATCCAAAGGTGCTGGCTGGAAAGACCTAGAAGCCAGAGAGACCAGGCTGAGAGTAAAAGCAAGAAGCCACGGGGGTAGAGCCCAGAAGCACCCCAAGACCCACCAGCTGGCAGCCACATGGGTGGGGATATGCTCTGAGACTTTAAGGAGACAGCCTGGAGCTGAATCACTTAGTCCCTCCAGCCAACTGGGCAAGAATAAAAGCACATTTCATAGGAACGCAGAGCTTCTGATCACGTGGGAATTTGTCTCCCCCTCCCATAGTACTCTTCTGAGACTTAAGTCCACTAGAGTGGCCTTTCTTGATTAGGATTCTGATCTATATTTGCTTATTCTCTTATCTTCTATCTCTAACTCCCGGCACATGTACGATGGGGCAGTAGAGAGCGGTGAGAAAAGCACTGGCTTCGAGGTCACACAGATCTAGCTTCAAATTCTTGGGCACAGCAGTGCATTATTCTGAGCCTTGGTATCTCTAATTGTAAAATGGGGATGATAGTAGTAACCGCACAGGATTTGTTGCGAAGATAAACAGATAATGGTTGTGAAGGTGCCTTGTGATCGCAAAGCATCACAGGCACTAGCCCAAAGTGAGGTCATGCTTATTGTAATTGGTGTGGGGAACTCCCCCGGCCCAAGACGGGGAGTCAGGGGCTGTAGCCACAGCATCATAACTTGCAGCCTAAGGTTTCAAGCAGCCATAGCTCCCTCCCTGTGACTCAGTGCCATGAGACGCCTTTCACCCCAACTTCTCTTTCTCTGAGGCCCGTAACTACCTGTTTCACTCCAACTGGCACTTGCATGGCCTGATTTGGATCTGTTTTTCCATATATATGACTGGAGCACCATCCTGAGCCCAGGTCCCCTTTCACCGCCATAGCTGTCCTACAAGGGCCCTCGCTTGGGCACTGACTGTGAACATACCTGGTCTCTATTGGTGGGAGGAGCAGAATGAGGAGGGGAAACGCGATCACAATGACCCTTCACCAAGTATGCCCCCATGGACAAGCCTTCGTGTTTCATCCTGGTTGTTCTTCAAAGCCCAGCTAGCATATAACCTCCTCCAGAAAGCTCCTTGATGTTCCAGATGTTCTGAATTCTGAGTCTCGTCTGCTTCCTCTAATGGTCCTGAGAACTCTGGGCCTTAAATGATAATGATGTGAATTTGTATAGATATTTCTCCTGCCCTACCGTGCACTCCTTGATTTATCTATGATTTACAAAGGTATCCTTCACAGTGCTGGACATACAGTGGATGCTCAGTAAAGTTTACTGAGATAATAACAAATCCCCTCATTAAGGTTTCCTATTTACCAAAGGTATCTTTTCCCTGCCACAATGTCAGTGCTTTATAGCAGAGGTCAAGAAAGCAAGACCCACCACCTGCTTTTGTAAATAAAGTTTTATTGGGACACAGCCATGTCTGTTTATTCAGTGTCTATTTCTGTTTTCATGCTGCAGTGGCAGAGCTGAGAATCATGACAGAGACCTCACAGACTGCAAAGCCTAAAATATTTACTATCTGGCCCTTTACAATAATTTTGGTCACCCCTGTCTTACAGCAAGGAAGTCCAAATTTTCTCATCTACAACACAGGAATAATAGCAACAAGAACAACAACCGGGCTTCCCTGGTGGCGCAGTGGTTGGGAGTCCGCCTGCCGATGCAGGGGACATGGGTTCGTGCCCCGGTCCGGGAAGATCCCACATGCCGTGGAGCGGTTGGGCCCGTGAGCCATGGCCGCTGAGCCTGTGTGTCCGGAGCCTGTGCTCCGCAATGGGAGAGACCACAACAGTGAGAGGCCCGTGTACCGCCAAAAAAAAAAAAAAAAAAAAAGAACAACAACCAACATCACAGAGCTGTGTGAAGATCAAAAGGGATAGTGGAGGTAAAATTGTTCTGTAGAGGGCATCCACACTGCCCACCACACGGGGTCAAGATGAGGCTGGAAATCTCAAGAGATGATGTGAGAAGTGTGAAGATTCACTTAAGGGATGGCCCGTCCCATCTAAGCTGACACCTGGTAAACATACAGTGCTACACAAATACAGAACTCAAATATCTGCCCATAAGGAATCCAACTCCACCCCGCCCCCCAGGGCAGATTCTCTGCATACGACATTAATTCAGATGGGGCTGTGTCTGCGGGAGAGAATGACATGGGCCCCTGAATGTTCCTGTTCCTCATTTATGATAAATGCTCTGAGAAGTAAGGAAGTCCTTTAATTAATGCCATTGGCAGATTTGCATAACTGCTGGTTGTAGTAGATAAGAATGATTTTTTACTTGATTTGACGGAGCTAACATGAAAACTCCAAAATATTTTCAATTAGCCTCCTAGCTAGTTATCAACATGGATCTCACACATCCTAAGGTGGGCCTCCAAGTCTTGAGGCAGTGGCATGTTTTAAGACCCAGGGGAAGTGTGGGTGTTGGGGTAGGCTGGTGGGGACAGAGCCCTGGGTTTATAAGGAAGAAGGAGACATTTTGTTGTGACTGAGCTGGAAGAGGTGTTCAGCACGAGGGCAGAGCTGGGGCTGGGATTTGAAGGCCATGCTGTTTCCGGCTTCAGGCTGTCTATGGGCTGGGATGGTAGGATAGGAGCTATTCTCTTAACAGTGGGCATGCAGCACAGCTGACTTCATCAGGCTGAGTTGTGTGATCCACCTTACTGAAATATGAAGTCTTCCCCAGAAAGGGGAAGCTGTGTGGGGACAAGCTTGAGCCCCAAGCTCCTGACACCCACGTGGCTATCGTCTCCCCACCCCATGCTGTGTCGGTACCTTACTGTCCATCAGACACCTTCACTGCCATCATCCCACTGAACCTGGGAAGGAGATGGGGATCTGAACACTCTGATTGTGCAGAGGAGGAAACCGAGGTCCAGAAAGGAAACACTGCACGCGAGCTCCCACCAGTGGCACACACATATGGGAACGTGGCTCCGGGCCCTGCGGTGTTTTTCTTCACCACGCTGCCCACTGTAGTAATGGCCTCCTGGCTCTCCAACCCTGACTACAAAACTCTAGGCTGTTCCTTCTGATCCCAGTGCCAGCAGTGAGGCTGGACCTCTGCTAGGACCAGACTTTCTGTCTGAGATCCCCCTACTGGGTACCCCCAAATTCTGCTCCCTGTGTCATGACACAAGAGTCCTACCAGAGCTGGGGCTAGGGCAAGGAGGGAGAGGCAGCAGGGCACAAACTTAAGGAGGTGCTCACTTTCAGGGTCACGCAATTACCTTGTTATGAGGATTAAATGAAATAAAGTGTTTAGAAACAGAACCTGGCACACAGATAGTGCTATAAAACCATTCACTATTGTTAACACTAGTAGTAGCACTAGTAGGAGTAGTGTTGAGAGAATCTCTGTTTCTTCCTGTGTTAACTAGAGATGAAATTAATTTTTGTCAGTGAATAGACTGTGACTGTTCTGAAGCTATATGAATGTGAGCTATTATTGTTCCAGAAGGCCTTATACTACTTTGGGGTCTCAACTGTCCCTGAATGAGGGACAGTTATCTTTGTCCTATTCATGGCCACAAGTAACCCCTGCCCCTGCCCTGCCCATCTTACATGCCAAGAAGCTTGGACTCCATGCTGGAGCTAACAGGAGCCACTGAGGATTTCAAGCTGAAAGTGATATGGCAAATCCATGCTTGATGAAGACCTCTCTGGTGGTGTGATCTTAGGCCAGAAAGGGCCAGACTTGAGGCAGGGAGGCCAGTTAGAGACAAGTGAACAGTCCTGGCAAGAGACAATGAGGTCTGAAGTAGGGCAGTGGCAGTGAGGCCAAGAAAGGACCACGCAAGAGAGTGTAGATGGGGAAGTGAAATATGTTCATCACTCCTGGAAAAACAACTGTGAATCAGTGATACCATCTTTATCCCCCAAAGCAAACAGATCCTTCATTAGTGCTAGCAATTGGGAACTGTGTGAGGTTTGGTACCCACTAGCTGCTAAACGTGCATATAAAAGGAAGCACACCATATGCTGTGATGAGTTTATGCCAATTGGCCCCACTCAGATATATACAGCTTTAATTTTAACACTTTATTTGAACAAAAGTCTACTTCTAATGAAGCTTAGGATTCCCAGAGTTGCTTCCTGCTGGCCAATTTGACTTGATTTCTTTCCTCAGTGATGAAATGTCTCTTTCAATAAGTATGTCTAGGATTCAGATGTCAACTCAACAGAACAGGAAACTTCATGGACAGATGGAATGAGAGGTCTTTGAAGGTAACAAGCTCCCTGTCACTGGAAGCATTCAAGAAAAAGCTGGATGGCCACTTGATGGAGTAGTTGCAGAGAAGATTCAAACATCAGAAGGTGAGTGGGATAGGGATGTTAGACCTGATGACCTTTAAGGTCTTTAAGAACCATGACATTCTAAGAGGTTGAATCACAAATGTAGTTCTTGGCTGATTAGGGGAAGCCCATAATCACAGCAGAGTCAGAATGAGGATCTAAGACTTTTCAAGCAAATTCATAAGTTATAACCACCTTAGGGAAGAAATCTGGCCAACCCATGGGCCAAGATAGCCCTAGGGCATAAGAATGGAAACGTCAGCGTTCAGTGTCATTCCTAAAGAGCCTGGAACAAATGAGAAATTTCTTTTAGGGATAAGAACTAGGAAAACACTGGTTTTCTCTTCTATGTAACTAACCAGATGTGTCTTTTCACTTTTGCCATTAGGAAGCTCAGAACTTAATTTGCACATGAAAATAACAACAGTGCAGACCCTTGTATTAGTCTGTCATCAGTGCTCTCTCCTATCCTACCTTACCACCATGCTGGCCTCTTATTTTAATGTATACCTTTCCTAGACCTAATACTGTTTGTTTGTTTTTTAATATTTATTTATTTATTTATTTTGGCTGTGCCGGGTCTTAGTTGTGGCATGCGGGATCTTTGCTGCAGCGTGTGAGATCTTCAGTTGTGGCATGCGAACTCCTAGTTGCAACATGCGTGTGGGATCTAGTTCCCTGACCAGGGATTGAACCCGTGCCCCCTGCGTTGGGAGCACAGAGTCTTAGCCACTGGACCACCAGGGAAGTCGCCCTAATATTGTTTTTAATCCATGGTTTACATTCTGTTGCTTCCTATAAACTACCTCAACTGCTCTGAGAAACAAGGAAGGAAATAAATAATAAAATACATAATAAACCACCATCTGGGATGCCAGTTATTGTATTCCACTGATAAATTGTGAGGAAACAGCACAGGGAGCATTAATCTGGGAGCCACTTGAGTTATCAACATTCCTGTGCTGTGGTGGGAGTGAAGTTAAGGTGTTTCCTAAACTCAGTCTCACTTTCTGTAAAATGGGCTGAAGCACCGGCTGGGATTGGGCTTTGGCTCCCAAGATCTCCTTCTCCTAGTGCCCTGCCCAGGTTCCCAAGTGCATCTCCAAATGCTGTCTCTCTGCCAAGTTCAGGCCTTCCCTGGACTTTGAGGTTTCCTGCCCATAAACAACATCCTAGGCTTCTTATTTATTTTTTTAAACAATACATGTATATAGTATTCATTATGTTTCCTGCACTATTTTGAATACTGTAATATAGTGAATAATGTAAATTTCATAATGATTTTATGACAGAGGTACTCTTTATGCCCATTATAAAGAGAGAAAAACCGAGGCCTTTACAGACAAAAAGTCACTCGTAATTGACAGAGCCAGATTCAAAACCCAGGAAACTAAGCTCTGAGTTCATGCTCTTAACTATATGCTCCTTCAAATCCAGTCATGACTTTGGCTCAGCTCCCTGACCTTATTAAAATCCCTAGCCTGGATTATTAGCTCTCCTGGATTATTGCTCTCCTGCCACCCAATTAAGCAAAGATTTTTCTGAGTACCTACTCTTGGTCATGCTCTATGCTGCACTGGGGACAGGAGTCAAACATACACCTCACTCACCAGAATCCAAAGAGGAATTAAATAAATGCTATGTGGAATCTCTGGCAATGGGCTATGTCAATGGCACTTCCCTTGGTGGGGATGGTGATGGAAGGGGGTGGAGAAGAGCATTTCAGGTGGAGGGAAAAGCGTGAACAAGGCCGCTCTGGGCATGAAAGTACATGGTATGTGTCCCAGGGTCTGGTTCTTGGCTTTCTCTCCAGTCTGGTCTTGTATCACTCTTCCCGTTCAACTGTTTTTAATACATATTTATTGAGTGCCAACTATTAGTCAGGTTTTGTTCTAGGTGCTGAGGACACAGCAATCAAGAAGACAGCTTCATTCATGACCCCTACAAGGTAATGGAGAGATAGAGTTCATTAACAAATAAAAATTATATGCCACATGGTGGTAAGTGTGATGAAGAACATGCAGAGTAATGGGACCGAGAGTGGTGGAGGGTCACTGTTATAGGAAGAGTGATCAGAGAAGGCCACTTTGATAGGATAACATTTAGCAGAAACTCAGATGGAATGAAGGAGTGAGCTATGAAAATACCTGGTATGATGGTGTCATAGGTAGCAGGGAGAAAAAATGCAGGTGCCCAGAAAATGAACTATGTTTACCATTTTGAAGAATAGCAAAATGAGGTTGGCAGGAGAGGGGAAGGGTGAGGAAATGAGATCTGAGCTGTAGTAGGGCTGTGGACCATGTAGAGTCTTGTTCACTAGAATAAGGACTTTGGATTTTGCTCTCGCAAAAGGAAGCATTACAAGCTGTTGTGGGCCAAGCCATTACAGTCACTTGAACCTTTCTAAATCTCCGTGCAAAGCCAAGTTCTGTCCTACCTCAGGACCTTTACCCATGCTCTGCCCCCTGCCAGGAATATCCTCTCCTATCTCTTTGCTGAGCCATTTCCTATTCCCCTAAATTCAGTCCCTCAGGGAAGCTGGTCCTGACCCTCCCAAATAGATTAGATTCCCCTGCTGAACAACCTCACCATTCTATACTTCCCTTTTGTGGCACTTAGCAAAACTACCATTATATAATATAAACCATTACATAATATAACTTTCATTTATTACTGTTTCTTCCACTAGATAGTCAGCTCCATGAAGAGAAATTGTGTGTCTTTCCTCTTCACCCCTGTATCTTCAGCACCCAGCACAGGGTCTGATTCTTAAGAAGTACTCAATAAATATTTGTTGAATGCATGTAAGAATAAATAAGTGAAAGATAAGGATGAGAAGGCAGTTGGAGCTTCTAACCCTGGGCTGGGGAGCAATTTAGGCCTTAAACCACAAAAAGGCCACATGGAAAGCATATGAGGGGTGTGGTTCAAGGTACAACTAGGCCAAGCTCCTGATGGCTATGAGCAGGAGAGATGGAAAGGTATTGAGACTGAAGGTAAAAAGAATAGAAATCCATTTTTAAAACTGTTTGGTGGACTCCCTACCCTGTGTAAAATTATCATATTAAGAAAAAAATATATGTTATAGATGCTTTCATGAATCTGAGGACTCACAAAGGCCTCAAGGAATATCCCATGGGATTCCTCTGTGGATGGCGATAATAATCAGCTAGTAATGTACCAAACAGCAAAAACAAGTACCAAGTAGCGGAAATTATACTTTATGGCAGTCAGGAGAACTGGGTTTATTCATTCATTCATTCATTGTTCTTGCAATAAATACTGATTATTGACCACAAATTAGGGGCTAGGCCTTGGACAGGCATTGGATTTAGGCTTTGTTTGTTACCTACAAAATACACAAACTTGGACAAGTCATTTAACCTCTCCATATAAGAAGGAAAACAGCCCTCATTTTTAAGGGAATGGTCATCCCTATTAAAGGGAAGTAAAAAGCCCTCCGGTACTTGAGCTGGGTCTCTATATGGAAAGAGATGATATAATAAAAGCCCTTAATTCTGTCCCTTGAGTTTCCTTTCCCTCTTTGATTCTGGCTGGCACACCCAAAAAGTCTAGAATTGTTGTCAGCATTTGCTTTGTGGCCTAGCAAAATCCCTACTTACTCCTCAAGGCCCACATCAAATGTCAGAGCTCTTGACACCTTCCCTGGCTCCCTACTCCATAAATCCCTGCCATCCTGCCCCACTCTGAACACTCAGTTCATCGGGTGTTATACAGCTGACCACTCCTTGTGACTTATAGTTGGGTTCATCTGAGAGCGGTGCTTTCTCCCCTACTGCCCCAGCCTTTGGCTAAGTGTCTGACCCAGAGCAACATTCTCTATAGCTCCATGGGTAAAAAACCACCAGGCCAGCAGAATAGCTGACAAACCATGCTGGGATAGGAAGAAGTTCAAACAGACTTACCATAACCAGAAAGAGACTTCTCAACTAAACCGGCCAAGAATATCATTTAGCCTCTCCGTATACGGAGGAAAAGATGACAGCAGCTTACTTAGCCATCTGTGTGGGGATGTGCCAGGTCTCCAGATGGGAGTTTGAGCCTGAGGTGACACACCCTTGATGCCTTTCAGGCCTTGGGCATCTCTGGCTTAGGGATGCTAATACCTTTTCTAATGTTACTAATTAAGGGACAAATACAAGACACAAATTCTTTTTTTTTTTCCTTTTTTTTTTTTTTTGCAGTGTGTGGGCCTCTCCCGTTGCGGAGCACAGGCTCCGGACACGCAGGCTCAGCCGCCATGGCTCACAGGCCTCGCCACTCCGCAGCATGTGGGATCTTCCCGGACCGGGGCACAAACCCATGTCCCCTGCATCGGCAGGCGGACTCTCAACCACTGCACCACCAGGGAGGTCCACAAATTCTTAAATCGAGCAGTTGTTCCACATATATCAAAACTATGTTATCTCACTATATTGCTTTCACTTTGTCTAAAAAACAAACTTTTGTTTGTCGAGTACTACTCTGTGCAGGCATTGTGCTAAGTGTTTTATGTGTATTATATAAAACCAATGTAGTGAAATGAAGGAAGTTGTTCATTTTGTTTTTTTTAATTTTATTGAAGTATAGTTGATTTACAATGTTGTGTTAGTTTCTGCTGTACAGCAAAGTGATTCCATTATACATATATATATTCTCTTTCGTATTCTTTTCCATTATGGTTTATTGCAGGATATTGAATATAGTTCCCTGTGCAATACAATAGGACCTTGTTGTTTATCCGTCCTATATATAGTAATTTGCATCTGCTAATCCTAAACTCCCAATCCTGAGGGAAGTTGTTTTTATATCCCCCCTTGGGACACCTCTCAGAGAGAAAACTTGAATATAATTGTAAGCAATATTTTGATGGACAATTTGAGTGAGAGATGAGACCCCAAAAGACATACTGAAGTAACAACAGATGAGTGCTAAAACTTTCTTCTGATGAACAGTCAGATGTTCACTTAATGTCAGGGCTTTTGAACTGCTGAGTAGCAAGATGACTCTGGACTGTGTAATGGTGTGCAAGTTTGGGGCAGAACTGAATTGTTCAGAAATCATAGAGAAGAGGCTGAAGACAGTGTTCTGGAGGAATCTTGGGGACTGTGGGATTTCCCATCTCTCCTGGGAAATCACCAGAAAATTCTTCCTTATTTCCCAATGCTCTTGGGACACGAGGATTATTTGACAGGCTAGAAAGAGAATCTGAGGTCAGAAAGTCAGCAGACATAGGGGAATAGTCATAAATCTGGTTACGTTTAATCCACAACCCCATGAGGCAAAAAGTATCGCCCTCATCTTACAGTTGAGGAAACCGAGGCTCATATAGATTAACAAACTTATCCAACATATACAGCTAAAAGTGGTTGGGCAGCCATTCAAAACACAACTGCTTAATTCCAATGCCTATAATGTTTAACCCTAGGAGACACTTCCCTCTATGGTTTGATGACTGTTTCCTACCTATCAAAAGTTTGATAAGTTTACTGCTTTTATAAGGTTACTGCTCTCCCTAATTTTATTTTAAGCCATATTAATGACCGGAGAAATAGTTGTACACAGAATAGAAGGAGAGGAATGCTTAAAGCCATGGAGTGTAAATAGCCTACTGATCTCCCATCTTCAGAAAGAGACCAGAAGTGAAACTTCAGCAGGAGGAGTAATTGCATGTAAGGGAGGGAGCAGCCTCTTTGCACACATGGGCACACGCTGCTGAAAACGAGATTTGAGTTATCATTGCCATAGTCTCGACAAACGCCCACTATGGAATGACATCACTGCCAAAGCCCAATTAGCTTAGAGAAGACCCTGGCACTGGATGATGTTCCTTCAAGATGGCATGAAATTCCAAATATAGATTGGGTCCGCACTGGGCGATGATTCAAGAAATTGTATTGGCCGGTTCACAGGACAGCTTGGCAACTAGAAATCCTTGAAACAGGCTTTTGAAAGTGTATTACCCTCTAAAAAGACAGAAGTATAATAATTATACCCCAGATTCCTCAGTAAACATCTTGAAAAAGCAATGCAGAGGTTTTCTGTAAATGGTGTGGTTGTATCATAAATTATACTCAGAGAAGATGAAGGAAAAGTTTATCAAGATGCATCATTTTCTGGAGTTACTTTGTGTTTTCAGGAAAACAATTGTTAAACATTTAAAATAGCAAAAATTCCTCACATTTTATAGCTCTTTACAATTTATTGCATGCTTTCATGTACTTTATCTGATCTTACCCTCACAACAACTCCATGTGATTACTGTTGCCATTAGAGAGGTATATTTTGAGGATTGTTTGAGAACAGGAATGTTGTATCACTCTTCTGTGTGCCATCAGCATGTTTCCTAGGGCCTGACATATCACAAGGACACTATAAATGTGAATGGAATGGAATACATTGGAGTAGAACTGAGTGACTCACCCAAGCCAGAAAGTAACAACAACAGAACTCATAGCTCGGTACACGTTACCTGATGTGCTGTGACATCATTCAACCAAATGTTTACCATGCACCTGTTTTGTACCTGGGCATGTGATAAACATTGGAGGATCAGAAGAGCATGGAAGAAGGCCAGGTATAAAAGAAGCATAAGACATGGTTCCTGTGAGAAACTGAATATACAAATGGACAACGGCCAGACCACAAATATAGATAGAACTCTGACCCACAATCTGCAGCCATCAGACTAGGAAGTCAAACAACAACTCCTGTAGTAATCAGCCCCAAATGGCAGGAACTGATTGATAACTGACGGCTTCCCTAATTTTTGTTCTGACTTCCAACTTAGGATCAACCAGAAAAAGCCAAATATGTCCTACTAGCCTCACCCCTAGTTAGCCTGCCTCCAGCTTTCCCATGCCAACAGCCTCCAATCAGGACATGCTTCAAGCCTTTTCTTCTTTCCACTATAAAGCTTTTCCACTTCCCTGCCTGCCTTTGAATCTCTGCTAAACCCAAGTGATGGCGGCTGTCTCCCTTGCTATTGAAAACTCTGAATAAATAGCTTTTCTTATTCTCATTTGGGTGGGGTGGTCTTTGTTTGTCTGTACACTTGTGTTTAAAGCACTTATACTACAGTGAGGAGAGAAGAAAGAACAAGATATATACATAGGAAACAAAACAAGAGTTACAAAACACTGACAAAATGAATGGTCAATTGCTTGATAAAACAAGGATTCTTAAGTACTAGTAGTGCAAAGAAATCAGTCATAGCGGCCTGGAGGAAGTATTCTATGACCAAAGTTGACTTGTCTCTGGTAAGGGGTATAGAGGTGGCCTGGATGGACAGGGTGTGAGGAATACCCAGTCACGAGATGTCACAGAGATGACCAGGCTTCCTAGGCTCACCGACTACTATGCATGTCTATAGATCCACAAAGTATCGAAAAGACCATGGATATTTCTCCTGTCACTTTTAAGTGCTGGATAAAAACTGAAAGACTAGAGGGCCCACGTCTTCTTCCGGTTGAAATGTGTAACCATGAAAGACAAGCAACTATAGGGGTGGACATTTAGATACATAAGAGGGGTGAAGAGTTAGGTGTTCAGGACCTAACTCTGATAATAACTCTAATTATCTGGCTGATAATGAGCTTTTGGAAAGGTACAAGGGAATCCTATCAAAACCACAAGATTCTTCATCAACCTGATAAAACATTAGTTCATACAATAATTACTGAGCAGTTAAGCTGTGTCAAGTATCCTTCAAGGAGCTAGAGATACAATAGTGAATAACATGGACTATGCCCTCACAGCCCTAACAATCACTTGCTTTAAGCTAAAATTTCAAAGAAAAGGAAGAAAAATGCCAGGAAAATTCTAAATCGGATCATAACAGAGTTTTACATAGAAGATATAGGAAGTATCCAATAGTGCTGAGAATCCAATAGGAGAGGCAACCCAGGTATCCTTGCCTATCTACATACCAGTGCCCAGAGTATGGACATAACCAAAGTCACCCTAAAATGTTAACATTGACTAGGAAATATGTAGAACTTAATAGGATTCATATATCAGTCCTAGTATCAACTGGCTTTAAACTTCCATCCTTCCCATCCTCCAAAGGCCATCAGAATAGTATCTTAACTCTAACATAGTTGTGATCACGTCACTCTCTTGCTCAAAACATTTTAGTGACTCCCCATTACCTAGTGCATGTTTTTCAAGGCCCTCTGTTATGTGGCCTCAATAAATATTCCAGTGCATTCTTCCAAAAACCCTATCCCCCAAAGATCCCTTGCTCCATTCATTCTAGATCTGTGTTGTCCAATATGGTAGCCTCTAGCCACATGTGACTATTTCAATTTAAATTCATTAAAATTAAATTAAAGATCCAATTCCTCAGTAGTATTGGCCACATTTAAAGTGCCCAATGGCCACATGTAGCTAGTGGCTACCATGTTGAACAGTACAGATATAGAACATATCCATCATCATCGAAAGTTCTATCAGACAACACCCTTCTAGACTAATCACCAGTCTCTGAACACATTCTTTGATTCCTCACTTCTGTGCCTTTAGTCATTCTGATCCTTCTGTCTAAAATGCCATTCCCCATCTCTATCTAAAAGAATTCTAGACGTTGTTAAATTTTCCATTCAAATGCCACTTCCTCCAGGAAGATTTCCTAAGTAAAAATTAACTGCTGTCCTCTGTGTTCCTTCGAGTTACATGGAACCACTGTTTTGTCATTAATCATACTCTGCCTTGAACTAAGGTCCTTGCGTAAGTAACTGTTTCCTCCAACAGAGAAAAATGTTCTTTTAGGGCTTTGTATCTGGTAAAGAGTCTTACACATAGTTAAGGACCAAAAAACTTTTGGCTTTCTGTTAAATCCTGGCTGAACTGACTCCTGACTAAAACAAAGCAATGGGAAAGAGAATGACAATACCCAGAGGAAGAAATGAGTGGTAGGCAGAATAATGGCCCCACCCCCAAAGATGTTCATGACCTCATCCCCAGAACCTGTAAATATATTAGGTTACATGACACAGGGGGAATTAAGGCTGCAGATGGCATTCAGGTTGCTAATCAGCTGACTCTAAAATAAGGAGACTATCCTGGATTGTCCAGCTGGGCCCAAAGGACTCACAGCAGTCCTTAAGAGTGGAAAAGGGAGGTGGAAGAGAGAGAGCCAGACAGATGGTAGTGTAAGGATTTGGCCAAACATTACTGCCTTTGAAAACCGAAGAAGGGGTCATAAGCCAGAGAATGTGGGCAACCTCTAGAAGCAAGAAAAGGCAAGGAAACGAATCCTTCTTAGAACCTCTGTCTATCAAGAGCAGCCCTGCTGATACTTTGATTTTAACCCAATGAGACCCATTTTGGACTTCTGACTCCCAGAACTATAAGATAATAAATCTGCACTTGTTTAGCCATTAAATTGTGGTGATTTTTTACAGCAGCAACACAGAGTGGCAAAAGAATATCAGAGGTCAAGATGCATGAGTTTTGCATGGATCAAAAACTGACAGTATTTGTATTCTTCATCTAGCACTTGACCTCCAAACATCTGTCCTATGAGAACAATCAGAATTGTCATGAAGGTTAATATCAGGATGTTCATTTACAGCATTATTTATGCCAGTAAAAAGGCCAGTAAGAAGGAACTAATAGCTAGCCACACAACACAGTATTATGCAGCCATTAAAAAATATCACTTCTTTGAAAATTATTCAGCAACATGGGAAAAGCTGATGATCAAGTTCAAAATGCAGGATACAAAACAATATATGATACCAATACTGTAAAAGTTGAAGAAAATGTTAATGATGGATTAAAAAATATTTTAATGTTAGTGATAGTAATCTTTGTGGAATAAGATTAGGGGAAATTTTTGTTTTTCTATTTATACATTTTTGTATCTTCCAGTTGTTATGAACTTGAATTACTTTTACAATCAGAAAAATAAGCAATTTTCTTATATAAAGCAAGCCCCTCAAGCAACAAGAACCACAAAATTAATCATGCTTTTGACTGAGTATTCTCATTCACGAAAATGTATCCTAAGGAAATAATTCAAAAGAAGAAAAGAATCTTATAAGTAAAAAGGCTTTCACAGCAATGTTACTTATAAGAGTTTAAAATTGAAAGCCACCTGAATATCCAGCAATTTAATTATGATAAAGCAAATTATAATATATTTGCTTGATAGACTATTTGGGAAGTCATAAAAATAATTAATACAAAGACTATCTAGGAATACAGAAACTACAGAATAATGCAAAGTGAAAAGCTCAAGCAAAAAACACAACGTTTACAATTATAATAACTCCAATTACATGTGGATAAAGATGGGGAAAAGAGATAGGAATTATAAGTAGTTGCTATGTTAAAGAAAAGAGGTTCTGAGTGTAATTTGTATAAGGTTGTTTTGATAGTAAATACGACTATCTGATAAAAACACACAATGGCATGTAAATCAAGAAACCTGAAGAATAAAGACTGGTTAAGAGCACTAAAAAAAAAAAAAAAAAAAAAAAAGCACTGGAATAACAATGATAACAGAAATAGAAGCAATATCTGCAAGAAAGGACACGCGAGACCACCCACACAGGGATATGTATTTTCATTCATCTATCCCGCAAATATTTATTGAGCCTGTTTCCTCACATATGAATAAAACTGTAATGAAAAATGAGGAATGACAAACGTAAAATTTAGAGTTTGAGTTACTCTTGGGGAATTAGGCAAATTCTATTGAGGAGGGGAACCCAGAGAGTTTCATAAGGATTGGTAATTTTTTAAGCTATTTCTTTTTTTGGCTGCATTGGGTCTTCATTGCTGTGTGCGGGCTTTCTCTAGTTGTGGAGAGCAGGGGCTACTCTTTGTTGCGGTGCGCGGGCTTCTCATTGCGGTGGCTTCTCTTGTTGTGGAGCACGGGCTCTAGGTGCATGGGCTTCAGTAGTTGTGGCACGCGAGCTCAGTAGTTGTGGCTCGCAGGCTCAGTAGTTGTGGTGCATGGGCTTAGTTGCTCTGTGGCATGTGGGATCTTCCTGGACCAGGGCTCGAACCCTTGTTCCCTGAATTGGCAGGCAGATTCTTAACCACTGTGCCACCAGGGAAGTCCCTAAGCTATTTCTTAAATTGGGTACATGGATGTTCTTTTTATTATTCTTCTGATGTTTCACAAGTGCTTACAACAGTGCTTGGCACATACTGACTCACACAAGAAATTGTCGTAGGATGAAACTTTTCAGTGGCTCCCTAAAGAAAGCTCAAACTCTTTAATGTGGTGCATAGAACTGGTCTGGACCTAATTTATCAACACCTATGACGTCCCACCTAATCTACAGTTACTCTTGTTCACTAGTCGCCCAAAACACAGGAAGCTTTTGGTGCCTCCGAGAGTTTGTTTCTTCTTCCTGGAATGATCTTTTTCACCTAGAGAGCCCCTAATCTCAGGCCCAGTCCACCACACCTGCTTTGTAAAACCTTGTTGATCTCCCTAATTGCTTTCTCCTCTGTGTCCCTGTGGTGTTTTCCTTATTTAATGCATTAGAAGCTGACTTGCACTAATCTATTTCAGTCTCTCACATTAATGCTATATTGCTTACCAAGTCCACTTAGCTCCATTATATTTGCAATAACACTGTGAATCTTAATTAGCCCACTTAACAGATGCAAAGTCTGAGCTTCCAAAGGTCAACTGATTTGCTAAATTCACAGTTGATAAGTGAAAGAGCAGGACTTGAACACGGGTCTTCAGATCACGTGGCCTCTGAAAGGACAGGGCTATCAGGGCAAGGGAGGGCAAAAGAAGGCTGAGGGGATAAAACTGAAGTCTCTAACAATACAGTCAGCATTTACAAGATGAGAAAGGCCATTTTCATGAGAATTAAGATAGGCCATGAAGATCTAATTCAGTGAGGTTAAGACACTTAAGTTATACCTGTTAAAGTAGAAGGTAGAATGGATTAAAAGAATAACCACAAAAATTTTTTTTAATGTCAGAATTCAACACAGTGAGCCCTACATCTCACCAAGAGATTCCCAAATAGCAGACCAGTCTCTAAATCAGGGAACCATGTCTTATTTTTTCTCTTATTCCAAGTGTCTAGAATAAAGCCTGGAACTAAAAAAGGACTCAATACATGCCGAATTAATGAATGAATGAAAGGAGATGCCATTACAAAGCACAATTAGTTTTTAGCTTTCCTGCAACTGTTTCTCCTCGGCCACTTGGCCCTTTGAGTTCAGGGGAACTGAACTTCAGTTTCTTAAGCATTAAGTAATTCAGATCCTGAGGCATGTGTCTAATGCTCAAAACCCAATCAAAATATTCATTTTTTTGAACAGGTCAGCAATATTTAGGCAGTAAACTGGATTTAGACAGCAAACACCTGCTCTATCTTCTATACTATCTTTAACATTTAAGACATGTACAATGCCTGATTTGAAATATACCCAAAAGCCACAGATCCAAAGAACAGAAAATCTACAAAGCAAGAAACCTTGACTTGCCATAGATAAATGGCTCTGATGAAACTAACAGTAACTTGGAACAAAAAGACACCATCGAAAAACTCAAGGGCTTTGAAACCATCCCATCGAGTGCCAGTGGCTATCCACTTTATAAGCTGATCATAGAAAACATGTTTTTGGAAAATTAGTCATTGACAAATCAGCCTTTAGCAATTCTTTTTTTGTGAACTAATTCTTGAAAAATTGACCTTGAGCCAAGGCTGGACACTGGGACTAGGCACTGTGCAGGGTTTCACAGCCTGGCCCATGGAGTTAACCCATAGTTCTTGATTGACCATGGTTCTGGGATACACTTCAGGCAAATAACTGGTCTAGGTTCAAGTAAGTTGATTAAAAGGCAGTGTTCTCAATAAGAAAGGATTTAAAGGATGTGCCAAGGAGTACCTCTCCTGGAATGGGTTGAGGGTATTGCCCCAACTGCCTTCTCTCTGTGCCTCACTGTAGGTTATCAATTAGCCACAGAGAGGAAGATGTGGACAACAAGCCTCCTCAAAGAACTAAGGCTGGATCGCCCATATTACAGTTCACATTTGCAGTTACTCTGATGGGTTCTGCCATCCCCAGACCTAAACTTCACTCACTCATTCTCTCATTTAATAAATACTTATCAAGTGTCCATATCCTGTCCGAGGGGCTAAGAACACAGTAATGAACAAGACAGGCAAGGTCTGGGTGCTTACCAAGCTTAAATTCTAGAAGGAAGAAACGATAATAAGAAAATATCAGGGACTGTGAAAGTTGAGAGCCCCAAAAGTTTTTGCTACTGCAGTCAACAAGGTGTTTAATCTTTATTCCATGTCCCAGAGACAATAGACAAACATTTGCTGTTAAACTAGACCGAACAGCAGACCT
The DNA here is from genome assembly GCF_003676395.1 of Aethalodelphis obliquidens. Classification (NCBI taxonomy): domain Eukaryota; kingdom Metazoa; phylum Chordata; class Mammalia; order Artiodactyla; family Delphinidae; genus Aethalodelphis; species Aethalodelphis obliquidens. The sequence goes on along the minus strand of NW_020837951.1, from coordinate 32,079,352 downwards.
ACTCAGATGCTCAGCAGTCCCTGGAATGATTTGATTACAGGGGATGGAGAGGGGGCAATTTCTCTATTTGGTCCAATTTCTAAATGGAAACTCACAGTGTTTGATGCATAATGAATGTGAATAATTAATGCATCTGAGAAAGGAAAATTTCTTACCTGTCAGTTAGTTATCTTGGAGGTTACACATCCATCACTCCTCCCCTGAGGGGCTACATTTATCTCCATAGAAACTGGGGGCAACCCAGAATGTTAATTATGCCTCAATGCCAGATTTCCCCGCTCAGAACGTGACTCACCAGAAGACCTTCTAGGGCTAAGTTGTTCTGAAAAGTAGAAAATTTAATTTATCTGACATATTTTTAAAGCCCCAAATAATGAAGTGTTTTAATGAGCCTAAGAAATTATCAAAAGACTGACTCTATGCACCCACACATTTGAGAAAGAATTGCATAGAAACATGCACTTCCTTCTGGGAAAGGCTGAATGGAAGAAATGATCCTTGATTCATTAATGACATCAGTACCAGCACCTAGAACAATGACAAGCACACAGTAGATGCTCACTGAATATTATTTTTATTGTTGAATGCTATGTTGAACGTTGTTGAATGAACTACCAGTTCTGTGCTGTGAGGACATAACAATTCTCATTTTATGGTGATATTGTACAGTGTCTTTTTTATCCACTTTTTAAAAACTATTCCTTAAAACAACATGAAAAATAGGTACAGGTCCACAACACATTATCCATAATTTTTTAAAAACTCTAAATACCAAAAGTTTGGGAAAACTCATATGACGACAAAGCCTGATTTTATCTAAAATGAGCCTACTCATAGTCTTTATGCTATTTACTTAAATATCGATATATTTTGCTGCATAAATATTAATATGATTGCTTTTGGAGGGTTGAGCAGGTCCTGCTGGGTTTGTGTTAATCTATGTAACATATACAACATATTACCTTCCTAAAAATTCTGAAAAATTCAGGATTCTAAGATACATCTTGCCCCAAGAATTTTGGTTGAAAAGATCATGGACTCACATTGTCATCCCAATTTTATTAGCTCAGGAAAGCTAAGCAATTTAGCCAATATCACAGTGCTAGTAAGTATATACTTAAACCAAAATTCTCTGCTTACACATCTTTTGGGTTTTATTTTCCCCACTACACTAAAACTTCAATTAATCTGAAACTGAGTATTAAGATAATTGTTTATCTTATTAACATAAAAGAAGTAAAAGGATCAGAGGCAGCACACACTTGGTCAGTGAAGCAGAAACTGGGGAAGAACAAACGGCATAGGGTCTGGAGCTAGGTGAGGGTTGTCTCATATGGTGAGACCTCTGTTCCTTTAAGGGGATTGAGTTCTGAAACTCAATCTCATTCTCCAGTGCCATTTCAAATGCATGTGAAATAGGAGCTGACCAAGGGTTGTCCTGTAGGTGTCTTTGAATAAGTCAGATGTGACCCAACACAATATTATAATACAACATGCATTTTTTTTTAATCATGGGTCTTTTATGTGAAGGTAAATGATACCCAGATCCCACTCTTGGGGAGAGAGAATAATAAGACTAAATTATAACGTTGGTACTTTTATCAGTAAGGATAGTCTAGGTTATGCTGCAGTAACAAACAACCCACAATTCTCTGTGGCTTAAAATAACAAAGGTTTGTTTCTTGCTCATATTACATGCCCATCAGGAGAAATCCGGAGGGGCTCTATTCAAGGTTATCACTCTGGGACCCAGGATGACAATGCAGCCACTCTCTCAAACATTGCCAGTTGCCTGACAGAAGGAAAGAGAAGGTAACAGAGCATGCACTGGCTCTTTAAGCTTCTACCCAAGCTCGTCCTTTGTTGTCACTTCCACTCACACAGTCCACAGGTCAAAGTAAGTCATTTAGTCACACCTAACATCAAATGGGCAGCAAGAACAAAATTCATAACTACTGAGATTTTGAATAAATTTCCCTATTCAATAAATACTTTCTTGAGTGCCTGCTAGTGCTAAGCTCTGTTCTATATACTGGGGATTAAAAAAAAAACTGTACTGAATGCTATGAAGAAAAGTAAACGAGCGTAAAGGGTGGTGAGCAAGTAGGTTGGGGAGGAGGAGGTGAAAAGTAAGTCCAGGGAAGGAGTCTCTGAATGAGAGGCCTGGAATGATTATGGGAGAGAGCAGGGTAAGTGAGATTCTGCTTTTGAGTCCAAAGCAAGACACAGGGAACTCAAATCCCAGGAAAATCCACAAGGATTCCTAAAATAGAGACAGAGAGTGAGACATCAACAGTTTGAATCTGTGGGGCTGAAATAGTTGGGCTCTTTCTCTTCAAGCCTGGTAATACACTGCCCCACTTCCTTCTTTTTCTGACTGAAACAACTCATGCAACAAACACTTCCTTTTTTCGCCATGGTCAAGCAACATGCAAAAGTGTTTTACTGCAGGAGAGAAGAGCAATCAGCAAGTGTTCTATAAACAAATAAAATTATCCACCATTTACTGAGCAAAATTTATGCTCCAGGAAGTGTCCTAGGTATTTTAGATACCTTATTTCATTGAATAGGGTGTTGTAGAAAAGGATAAGATGTATAAGATTAGTATTACCATTTCACGAATGAAAAGGCTGTCAAGAGTGGTAACTGAGGGCTTCCCTGGTGGCACAGTGGTTGAGAGTCCGCCTGCCGAGGCAGGGGACATGGGTTCGTGCCTTGGTCCGGAAAGATCCCACATGCTGCGGAGAGGCTAGGCCCATGAGCCATGGCCGCTGAGCCTGCGCGTCCGGAGCCTGTGCTCCGCAACGGGATAGGCCACAACAGTGAGAGGCCCACACACCGCAAAAAAAAAAAAAAAAAAAAAAAAGAGTGGTAACTGACTTTCTGGAAAGGAGTAGAGATTTTCTGTGGGAAAGATGGAGTCTGACTCCCAAGGCTGCGCTCTAAATTACCATGAAACATAGTAAACTTTAGACTTTTTGGAAGGAAAACTTGTGGAAATCCATATCCATGTGAATTCTTACTTGATAATTTAAAGATGGAATTGCCCGTGTAATAGGAAACGGGAACATTACTTAGGCCTCTTTGCTAAGACATCTGCAAATGGTAATCAGGTCTTCCTACAGATAAGAGTGAACCCATGGCTACTTCCTCACACCTTCAAATACTCATCCAAAGATCACCTTCTCAGTGAAGTTTTCCATACTATCCTATTTAAAATTGCAGTGACTCCTCCTCGGCACTTCCTACCTTCCTCTCCTCTGGCTTTGTGACCTTTCTCCTCTGGCATTTATGACCTTCTTATAAACCATATGATTTATTTGTTCACTGCTTGTCACCCACCACTAGAAAGTAAGCCCCATAGTAAAGGAAATTCTTGTCTGCTTTGTTAATTACTTTTATTTCCCCCAGAGCATAGAAAAATGCCTTACACTCAATTAGTAATTATGAATGATCAAAATGAATGAATGAATGGAAGGATTCAGAGAATGGTCTCTTACTCAAGCAAGAGTCCTTTTTTAAATTGAAGTAGAAATGACATATAATATTATATTAGTTTCAGGTATACAGTATAAGGACTCAATATTTGTATACACTGCAAAATGATCACCACAATAAGTCTAGTTACCCATCCACCACCATATAGAGTTACAAAAACTTTTGCTTGTGATGAGAACTTTTAAGATATACTCTCTTGGCAACTTTCAAGTACGCAATACCATATTGTTGACTATATTCACCATGCTGTATATTACATTCCCATGACTTATTTATTCTATAACTGGAAGTTTGTACCTCTTGACTCCCTTCATTTTACCCACCAGAGCAAGAGTTCTCAATCTGGGATACATGAACAGGCCCAGGGGTGTCTGTTAATGCCTTAAAATTGCATGCAATTGTGTGGGGAGAAAAATGTATTTATGTGTATAGTCTGCATCTCAAAGAAGGCAACAACTCAAAGGTTAAAAAACACTTTGTGTGATATATCCATCCATACAATGGGATATTATTCAGCCATTAAAAGAAATGAAGTACTGCTACATGCTACAACATGGATGAAGCTTGGAAACATTACGCTAAGTGAAAGAAGCCAGACACAAAAGGCAACATATTGTATGATTCCATTTATATGAAATATCCAGAATAGGCAAACCTAAACAGACAGAAAACAGGTTAGTGGTTGTCAGGGGCTGGAGGAGGAGGGGGAAGCATAACGCGAGGAGGCTGTTTAATGGATATGGGGTTTCTCTCGGAGTCATGAAAATGTTCTGGAACTAGTGTTGATGGTTTTACAACATTATGAATGTATGAAATGCCCCTGAACTGTACACTTTAAAATAGTTAAAATAGTAAATTTATGTTATACGTACCTTACCACAATTTTTTAAAAAAAGAACCACTTGTGAATGAGGGAAAGAAAAAGATGAGGCAAATCATCTCATATATCTAACAAGATGGATGGTGGAATCTAAGTCTGAAAAGCTGTCAGTTGCAATAAAACATTCTAATAATATATGGAATTGGAAGATTTATAATACTAGGAATAACAACTTATATTTGTATCAGGTTTTGCAGTTTTGAACAAATTTCCCAGTGTATTATTTAAATTCATAGGGAAGAAAAACACTTGTGAGGTTGGCAGGGTAGATACAATTCCATGATTATCTCCGTTTTATAAATGAGAATAATGAGGTTCAGAGAGGTTAAGTAATTTTCCCAAAGTCACATAGCTAGCAAAGGGTAAAATGAGGATCTAAACCCAGCTCTGTTTATGCTTTTGGCAATTTGGTTCTCCCAGCTCTTTTCAACCTTTCAACATCTTTCCAGAAATCACCAGTGTTCCTGTGGTAAGGTTCCCCAGGTGAGGTCAAAAGCTAAGTTTCTTCTCTGACATCTGGAATCGTATCATCTCAGTGTGGTCACACTGGGTACTTCATTGTGACCAGAAGTTCTGTCTAGAAATGGTATACAAGGGACTTTCCTGGTGATGCAGTGGTTAAGAATCCACCTGCCAATTCAGCAGACATGGGTTCGAGTCCTGGTCTGGGAAGATCTCACATGCCATGGAGCAACTATGCCCATGTGCCACAACTACTGAGCCTGTGCTCTAGAGCCTGCAAGCCACAACTACTGAAGCCCGCATGCCACAACTACTGAAGCCTGCGAGCCTAGAGCCCGTGCTCCACAACAAGAGAAGCCACCACAATGAGAAGCCCGCGCACCGCAACAAAGAGTAGCCCTCGCTCACCACAACTAGAGAAAAGCCCACACACAGCAACGAAGACCCAACACAGAAAAAATTAAGTGAATAAATTAATTTAAAAAAAAAGAAATGGTATACAATCTATGATATGTGAAAGCACTAGGAAAACCAGATTGTTACTTATGTAAATTTTTGAGAGTGAGAATGTTTTAAAATGTGGGGTCAATGGCAAGAAAAAGAGGTAATCAAGGCTAATGAATGAAACCAAACCTCCTCATCTTACCATGAGGAAACCTTGGCACTACAAGGCTAGTAGCTTGTCCAAAATGACACAGAGAGCCAGTGTCCAAGGTAAGCGTGGAATGCTATGCAAACACACAAGGGTTCCTAGGGAACCAGCCTTCCAAAAGAGTACGTGGGAAGATATCATTTAGTTTGTGTATTTAGGAGTCCAAGAATAAGTTGACATTTATTATAAACACAGAAAGGGGAAGAATTGGAGATTCGGTGGTAATAAATGACCTAAATTTAAATAAATGCTTAAATTTAGCCTCAAATGAATCTGTTTTCCACCTCTGTCATCTCCACTGGGCTGAAGCACAATGACACAGTGGCTTTTCTATCTTACCCAGGAGTGGTCAACCAGTCACGTTTTGTAAGCACAGTTACTGGCTGGATGAATAAGGTAGGCCCATAGTGTCACTTTCATCCATGGAGACACAGATGGTCAGAGCTCAAGGGGCCGTAGAGCTCTTCCAGTCTCGGGTTTCCCAGCCACAGTGAACTGGCCTCCCTGAGCCAGTGTCCAACTGCACCTTCCTTCTCAGAGACAGAGCTTATGTTTGGCTCCCTGCCCCCTCCTCACCTTCTGCTCCCTCATCCGAGAGGGGTTACAATAACTGGAGCATCAGCCATCTCAGGGAAGACATGGAGGAGAAAACTTCAAAGAGAAGAAGGAACCTGCTAGAGCAAAGTAAATTTAGCAAAGCTTCTCAGTGTATGCTTTGAGCTGGAAGGAAGATGTTCAAAACCATGTAAACTAAACCTTTACTCCTTCCATGAAGAAATTCAGGCCCAGGGAATGGATGTGACTTGTCCAAAGTCACAAAGTTGAGAAGTAGCAGAGTCAAGACTAGACTCAGATCCTCCAAATCCCAGTCCAGTGCCTTTTCATGATATGTCATCTCAGTCTCTGTCATTCTTTTTAGGTAAAATAATCATGAGCGATAACACACCAGTGCCACATTGGCATTGGCTGTACTATGTATTGTTTGCACATTTCACAGGGTATATTTTGACTAATGACATGAGTGAGGTCACGGGTTTCTGTGTCATGCACCTATATCTCTTTGTAACTAGTACGAATCGCCTGTCTCATAGAATGTATGCATGATTTGTTTGACGGAATGGATGCTTTGGATGGGACAGGTGAGACAGGTGGGCTTCTAACATGGTTATTAAGTTCTCTCATGACACACCACCCTTTTCTCAGGTGAAAGCCATCTCTTCTTGTTCCCTCTCCCCCATTTTTTTCTACCTGTTGAAATGATTTTCAAGCACCAGTCAAAAGCCACCTCTTGTCCTCTTTAGCAGAAAGGGAACTGCCAAAACTCTGGCATCAAGCAACCTTGGATCTAGATGCTACCCTGACTAACGCTAACTGTATGGTGTGGACGAGTTACTTAACCTCACTGAGATTTAACTCAGCCAGTTGTAAAAGAGTTAATAATATTGACCTCATTGGATTTTTCTGTGGAGGAAATAATATAATATATGTAAAATTCCTAGCACAACATGTGCTGCACGATAGCTGCCTAACAAATGTTAACTCCCTTTTCCTGGGAGACCCCTCCCCTCTCAGTGTCCGTGGCTTCTATTTACCCTTCACTAGTTTATTATGCATTATTTTACAAAGTACGCATGACCTTAGAATACTTCTGTTTTCCTACTAGATCATAAACTTTCTTGAGGGCATTACTGTATCAGAGAAATCTTCGCATTTGCCCCATCACGACTTCCCACAGCATCCAGAATGATGCTTAGCACGAATGTGGCACACAGAATTTATTTTTGTAGAATTGAATTGAAGTGTATGTGTGTGGGGGTGACGGAGGGAGCACATAATGTAACAGGCCTTTCGGATAACTTGTCTGAAAAGTAACCGCTCCTATGCTGGTGTCATGTGTTTCTTAATCTTATGTCTGTTCCTCCCACAAGAGCAGGGGGCCAGGTGTTTGGCAATGACGCCCTTCCATTAAAAGTGAACCTCTGAAGAGCTGACACCCCCTCCATGAGTGACTGAGCTGCACTTCTCTGTTGGGTCGTCATGCCCCCATGAAGAGGAAGTGGTACTTCAGGAATGGCAGATGACAAGGTGACATCACCCATCTCCGTCAGTGCTCATTTCGTTTCTTCAATTTCAACAAAGAGATTATAGGAAAGGTTGTTCCTTTATCACATGGGTGGCCTCTCTCTGTTGTTTATTAAGGAAAATAGGGAAGGTTCTCCTCACTGTGGCCGTCACTACAGAGCTTCCCATTTCAGCACTTACCTCTTGTCTCAACTTTCTAGAAGAGGCAAAAGCCAGTAACTGAAACTTAAACGGTAAATTCACGGATCACATCTATCTAATGTCATAATATAAAATAATTAAAAAAACAAACAAAAATTTTTGATTAGAGTATTGATACCTATGCTATTCCTAACATAATTAAAATTAACAAATGTCTATAAATTATTATGACCAGACAGGATTTATTGAGTTCTTGTTAGGATCAGGTCACTGTGCTGTATGTTCAATTACTTTGCCCAGTCCTCAACCAGCCCTATATGGAGGGTAGTATCAGCAGACAGGCAAGTAACCTGTCCAGGATCCTACATACAGCTAGCAAGAAGCAGAGCTGAGATTTGGACCTACATTTGTCTGACTCAAGAGGCTGCATTTGGAATCATTACCTATACTGCCTCATCCTTCTGCGCCTGGTATTGAGTCACGAGTTAGTAATATGGAAATTAATGATACACAGCCTCCTCTACATATATATTCTTTACATAGAGAGAATATATATATGCATGCCTTCTTTTATTGCACTTTGTTTTATTGAGTTTTGCAGATACTGCGTTTTTTACAAATTGAAGTTTTGTGGCAACCCTGCGGGGAACAAGTCTATCAGCACCATCTTCCCAAGAGCATTTTCTTACTTTGTGTCTGTGCCACATTTGGTAATTCTCACAACATTATTATTATATTCGTTATGGTGATCTGTGATAAGTGATCTTTAATGTTACTATTTTAATTGTTTTTCTGTTTTGTATTTTTAACTAAGATATGTATATTGTTTTTTAAGACATAATGCTATTGCATTCTTAATAGACTACAGTTTAGTGGAAACACAGCTTTTATCTGCACTGTGAAACCATAAAAATCTTGTGATTCACTTTATTGCAATAATCACTGTACTATGGTGGTCTAGAACCAAACCCTCAATATCTCTGAGGTATGCCTGTATATAAAATTATATAATTATAATACAGAGTGATTGGTGCTGTATTAGCACCATTTAAAAAGGGCTGTAGCAGACCCCAAGAGGTGGAACTAAATTCTAAGTTGAGGTCTGGACAAGAGAGAGAACTGAACATCTTCCAGAGGTTGTTCTAGGTGTTTTCACATAGACGATCTCATATCATTTTATTTAATTATAAAATACTCCTGTGGGATACATGGGTAATGCTATTCCCATTTTACAGATGTGGAAACCAGGTCTCACAAGATAATAGCAAACACCTATCTAGTACTTACCATGTGTTGGATGCTATTCTAAAACTTACACATTCATTAGTTCACTTACTCTTCAAAACAATTCAACTGTACAGGTGCAAAGCCCATTTCAGAGAAAAGGAACCTGAGTTCTAGAGTGTTTAAGTCATTTGCCTAAGGTCTTACCACCACTAAGCAGTGAAGCAGGGTGGAGGGGCTCTTGAGTTCATCATGTTACTGCTCTGTAGGGGTTAAGTAATGTGGTCAAAATTACCACCCAGAAAGGGGCAGAGCAGGGGTTCGTCTATGTCTGCCTTTCCGTAATAAAAAAAATGCCCTTTTAAAAAATTATTTAAAAATTTTTATATTAGAAAAATAGAGTGGAAATATAAATTGGAGTAAAATGCCGTGAACGTAAAGAGTTAGAACTCTGTTCCATGGCAAGGGAAACCCTCAAAGGATTTTGAGCAGAAAATTTAAAAAACAATATGATTCAATCTGCATTGAGTAGGAAAAAACTCACTAGAATGTAAAGAATGAATGACAAGTGGGTGAGGCAGGAAGTAACCAACCCAATGAAGAGGATGCTGCAAAAGTCCCAGTGATGAAGGTCTGAGAGAGGACAAGGTCATGGTTAACAGAGAATGGTGGTGATGATGGTGGGGGCGGGGGATTCAAGAGAGTTCTCAGAGACTGCACTGGCAGGACTTATCCAGTGTGGAGGGAAAGGGACAAGTCACAGAGGAACCTGAAGTTTGTAGCTTGAATGACTAAGAGACTGGTGGTGCTCTTAAATGCACGGGGTAACACAGAGGGATAAGAAAGTTTTAGACATGTCAAGTTTCTGGTACATGTAAACCCCTCTGTGAAGCTAAACAGGAGAGAGTCATTTCAGGAGGTAAGAATTATTTAGTTTCCTGGTCTCTGGCAGTGACCTTCCTAAGTAGCCTTCAGGACTGAGTAAACCAATCTGCTCTTTGTAAACTGTTCTAGCCAACAGAACAGTTCTATTCTATTGCAGCCTCTTTTCTGCAGCAATACATATGAGGGATGCCATTCACGGACACAGCAACCCTTTAACCACACCCACGATGTCTTAGAATCCTCAACTTAAGGGAGACAGGTGGTATATATTGTGTACATTTCCCAGAGGACCAGCTATCATTCCAAATCACAAAGTTTTTTCCTTAAGAATTTCTGGTGACTTAGGAAAATTTTTAGGATGTAATCAGGTTAAGTGGAAAAAAACAAAACAGAAATACATATAATATATTCAAAAAATATAATATATGTATATAACACACATAGAAAAAACACAGGAAGGAAATGCACCAAGAGGTCCTTCATTAAGGAAATCTTTATTGAGCACCTGTCATATGCCAGGCACTGTGCTATTCATTAGGTATGGTAAGAAAAATGGACCTATTTGATGCCCTCATACAGCTCACAGGTTAGGGAACTAATCTAAGCTAAGAACTTAAAGATACTTATGAAGCAAGTGTACAGATTCTGAGTACAAAATCCTTCTAGTCTTTTATAGTTGACTGAGTCCTTGCTCTCAACAATCATGTTACTGTCCTGCAGGAGTAAAGTAAAATGTTCAAAATTACCATCTAGAAAGGGGCAGAGCCAGGGCTTGAACCACATCTGTTCCACACCCTCACTGACACCAATTCTTTTAGTGGCTAAACATTATCAAGTGTTTCTAAAACATTTCCAATAGAAACAACTCTCTTTTGCTCTCATGTTTCATTTGTTTACATAATATACTATTAAATTCTATAATTACAATAAAAAGTATAAATGGCATTTCCATATTTGTGAATAAATGCAAGTGATTCTTGGTGGGTATGGGCCCATCTAGATGGGGCACAAGTGCCTGAACACACTAGAGGAGAACCCCCAAGAGAAGGCAGACAGCAGAAGCAAGAAGAACTACAATCCTGCAGCCTGTGGAACAAAAACCACATTCACAGAAAGATAGACAAGATGAAAAGGCAGAGGGCTATGTACCAGATGAAGGAACAAGATAAAACCCCAGAAAAACAACTAAATGAAGTGGAGATAGGCAACCTTCCAGAAAAAGAATTCAGAATAATGATAGTGAAGATGATCCAGGACCTCAGAAAAAAAATGGAGACAAAGATCAAGAAGATGCAATAAATGTTTAACAAAAACCTAGAAGAATAAACAAAAAGAGATGAACAATACAATAACTGAAATGAAAAATACATTACAAGGAATCAATAGCAGAGTAACTGAGGCAAAAGAATGGATAAGTGACTTGGAAGACAGAATGGTGGAATTCACTGCTGCGGAACAGAATAAAGAAAAAAGAATGAAAAGAAATGAAGACAGCTTAAGAGACCTCTGGGACAACATGAAACGCAACAACATTCACATTATAGGGGTCCCAGAAGGAGAAGAGAGAGAGAAAGTACCAGAGAAAATATTTGAAGAGATTATAGTTGAAAACTTCCCTAACACGGGAAAGGAAATAGCCACCCAAGTCCAGGAAGTGCAGAGAGTCCCATGCAAGATAAACCCAAGGAGAAACATGCCAAGACACATAGTAATCAAATTGGCAAAAATTAAAGACAAAGAAAAATTATTGAAAGCAGCAAGGGAAAAACGACAAATAACATACAAGGGAACTCCCATAAGGTTAACAGCTGATTTCTCAGCACAAACTCTACAAGCCAGAATGGAGTGGCATGAGATACTTAAAGTGATGAAAGGGAAGAAGTTACAACCAAGATTACTCTAGCTGGCAAGGATCTCATTCAGATTCGATGGAGAAATCAACAGCTTTACAGACAAGCAAAAGCTAAGGGAATTCAGCACCACCAAATCAGCTCTACAACAAATGCTGCAGGAACTTCTCTAAGTAGGAAACACCAGAGAAGAAAAGGACCTACAATAAAAACCCCAAAACAATTAAGAAAATGGTCATAGGAACATGCATATTGATAATTACCTTAAACGTGAATGGATTAAATGCTCCAACCAAAAGACACAGGCTTGATGAATGGATACAAAAACAAGACTCATATATATGCTGTCTACAAGAGACCCACTTCAGACCTAGGGACACATACAGACTGAAAGTGAGGGGATGGAAAAAGATATTCCATGCAAATGGAAATCAAAAGAAGGCTGGAGTAGCAATACTCATATCTGATAAGATAGACTTTAAAATAAAGAATGTTACAAGAGACAAAGAAGGACACTACATAATGATCAAGGGATCAATCCAAGAAGAAGATATAACAATTATAAATATATATGCACCCAACATAGGAGCACCTCAATATATAAGGCAACTGCTAACAGCTATAAAAGAGGAAATCGACAGTAACACAATAATAGTGGGGGACTTTAACACCTCACTTACACCAATGGACAGATCATCCAAACAGAAAATTAATAAGGAAAAACAATGTTTAAATGACACAATAGACCAGGTAGATTTAAGTGATATTTATAGGACATTCCATCCCCAAACAGCAGATTACACTTTCTTCTCAAGTGTGCACGGAACATTCTCCAGAATAGATCACATCTTGGCTCACAAATCAAGCCATGGTAAATTTAAGAAAACTGAAATCATATCAAGCATCTTTTCTGAACACAACACTATGAGATTAGAAATCAATTAGAGAAAAAAACGTAAAAAACACAAACACATGGAGGCTAAACAATACGTTACTAAATAACCAAGAGATCACTGAAGAAATCAAAGAGGAAATCAAAAAATACCTGGAGACAAATTACAATGAAAACACGATGATCCAAAACCTACAGGATGCAGCAAAAGCAGTTCTAAGAGGGAAGTTTATAGTAATACAATCCTACCTCAAGAAACAAGCAAAATCTCAAATAAACAATCAAACCTTACACCTAAAGGAACTAGAGAAAGAAGAACAAAGAAAACCCAAAGTTAGCAGAAGGAAAGAAATCATAAAGATCAGAGCAGAAATAAATGAAATAGAATCAAAGAAAACAATAGCAAAAATCAATAAAACTAAAAGGTGGTTCTTTGAGAAGATAAAAAAAATTGATAAACCATTAGCCAGACTCATCAAGTAAAAGAGGGAGAGGATTCAAATCAATAAAACTAGAAATGAAAAAGGAGAATTTACAACAGACACTGCAGAAATACAAAGCATCTTAAGAGACTACTACAAGCAATTCTATGTCAGTAAAATGGACAACCTGGTAGAAATGGACAAATTCTTAGAAAGGTATAAACTTCCAAGACTGAGCCAGAAAGAAACAGAAAATATGAACAGACCAATCACAAGTAATGAAATTGAAACTATGATTAAAAATCTTCCAACAAACAAAAGCCCAGGACCACATGGCTTCACAGGTGAATTCTATCAAACATTTAGAGAAGAGCTAACACCCATCCTTCTCAAACTCTTCCAAAAAATTGCAGAGGAAGGAACACTCCTGAACACATTCTATGAGGCCACCATCACCCTGATACCAAAACCAGACAAAGATACTACAAAAAAAGAAAATTACAGACCAATGTCATTGATGAATATAGATGCAAAAATCCTCAACAAAATACTAGGAAACAGAATCCAACAACACATTAAAAGGATCATACACCATGATCAGTGAGATTTATCCCAGGGATGCAAGAATTCTTCAGTATACGCAAATCAATCAATGTGCTACACCATATTAACAAATTAAGAATAAAAACCATATGATCATTTCAATAGATGCAGAAAAAGCTTCTGACAAAATTCAAGACCCTTTTATGAAAATAACTCTCCAGAAAGTGGGCATAGAGGGAACCTACCTCAACATAATACAGGCCATATACGAGAAACCCACAGCAAACATCATTCTCAATGGTGAAAAACTGAAAGCATTTCCTCTAAGATCAGGAACAAGACAAGGATGTCCACTTACACCACTATTATTCAACATAGTTTTGGAAGTCCTAGCCATGGCAATCAGAGAAGAAAAAGAAATAAAAGGAATTCAAATTGGAAAAGAAGAACTAAAACTGTCACTGTTTGCAGATGACATGATACTATACATAGAGAATCCTAAAGATGCCACCAGAAAACTACTAGAGCTAAACAATGAATTTGGTAAAGTAGCAGGAAACAAAATTAATGCACAGAAATCTCTTGCATTCCTATATACTAATGATGAAAAATCTGAAAGAGAAATTAAGGAAACACTCCCATTTACCATTGCAACAAAGAAGAATAAAATACCTAGGAATAAACTTACCTAGGGAGACAAAGACCTGTATGCAGAAAACTATAAGACACTGATGAAAGTAATTAAAGATGATACCAACAGATGGAGAGATATACCATGTTCTTGGATTGGAAGAATCAATATTGTGAAAATGACTATACTACCCAAAGCAGTCTACAGATTCAATGCAATCCCTATCAAATTACCAATGGCATGTTTTATGGAACTAGAACAAAAAATCTTAAAATTTGTATGAAGACACAAAAGATCCCAAACAGCCAAAGCAGTCTTGAGGGAAAAAAACAGAGCTGGAGGAATCAGACTCCGTGACTTCAGACTATACTACAAAGCTACAGTAATCAAGACAATACGATACTGGCGCAAAAACAGAAATATAGATTTATGGAACAGGATAGAAAGCCCAGAGATAAACCCACACACCTATGGTCAACTAATCTATGACAAAGGAGGCAAGGATATACAATGGAGAAAAGACAGTCTCTTCAATAAGTGGTGCTGGGAAAACTGGACAGCTACATGTAAAAGAATGAAATTAGAACACTCCCTAACACCATACACAAAAATAAACTCAAAAGGGATTTGAGACCTAAATGTAAGACCGGACACTATCAAACTCTTAAAGGAAAACATAGGAAGAACACTCTTTGACATACATCACAGCAAGATCTTTTTTGATCCACCTCCTAGAGTAATGGAAATAAAAACAAAAATAAACAAATGGGACCTAATGAAACTGCAAAGCTTTTGCACAGCAAAGGAAACCATAAACAAGATGAAAAGACAACCCTCAGAATGGGAGAATATATTTGCAAATGAATCAATGGACAAAGGATTAATCTCCAAATTATATAAACAGCTCATGCAGCTCAATATTAAAAAAACAAACAACCCAATCCAAAAATGGGCAGAAGACCTAAATAGACATTTCTCCAAAGAAGACATACAGATGGCCAAGAAGCACATGAAAAGCTGCTCAACATCACTAATTATTAGAGAAACGCAAATCAAAACTACCATGAGGTATCACCTCACACCAGTTAGAATGGGCATCATCAGAAAATCTACAAACAACAAATGCTGGTGAGGGTGTGGAGAAAAGGGAACCCTCTTGCACTGTTGGTGGGAATGTAAATCGATACAGCCACTATGGAGAACAGTATGGAGGTTCCTTAAAAAACTAAAAACAGAATTACCATATGATTCAGCAATCCCACTACTGGGCATATACCCAGAGAAAACCATAATTCAAAAAGACACATGCACCCCAATGTTCATTGCAGCACTATTTACAATAGCCAGGTCATGGAAGCAACCTAAGTGTCCATTGACATATGAATGGATAAAGAAGATGTGGTACATATATACAATGGAATATTACTCAGCCATAAAAAGGAACGAAATTCAGTCATTTGTTGATACGTGGGTGGATCTAGAGACTGTCATACAGAGTGAAGTAAGTCAGAAAGAGAAAAACAAATATCGTATATTAACGCATATATGTGGAACCTAGAAAAATGGTACAGATGAACTGGTTTGCAGGGTAGAAATTGAGACACAGATGTAGAGAACAAACTTACGGACACCAAAGGGGGAAAGCAGCATGGAGGTGGTGGTGGTGGTGGTATGAATTGCGAAATTGGGATTGACATGTATACACTGATGTATATAAAATGGATGACTAATAAGTATCTGCTGTATAAAAAAATAAATAAAATAAAATTCAAAAAAAAAAAAGAACCCCCCCCCCCCCCCCCACCAACAAGCAAAAAAACATGGGGCCTTGGTTGCAAAAACCCCCAAAAAAAAAAAAAAAAAAAAAAAAACAAAAAAAAAAAAAAGCCCCCCCCCCCCCCCGGCTACCAGCATGCAGCATGCTGTGGGCCTTGGTTGGCATAGCCACCAAAGTAATCAAGAGAATACATGAATCCAAGAAGTCAATTAAGTGGAAACTGATTAACAGAACATATATTGTGTCATATATCTGGTCACACAGCTTGAGATTGCCATAACGTTAGGCAGTCAGTTAAATCATGTTGACTTCCCTGTCAGCTGAAATCTTATTTTCATTATTATTATATCTGCCACTAAGTCACAATTTTGTGTTGTGTTGCGGTGTGTTCCCTCCCAAATTTGCATGCTGAAGTACGAATCCCCAGTACCTCACGATGTGACTTTATTTGAAGTTAGAGCTTTTAAAGAAGAAATTAAGATAAAATTAGGTCATATGAGTGGACCCTAATCCAATATGACTGGAGTTTTTATAAGAAGGGGAGATTAGAACACAGGCAACACCCAGACTAAGGGACAACTGAGTGAGGACAAGAAGGTGGTTGTCTGCTAGCCTAGGAGAGAGACCTCAGAAGAAAGCAACGCAGCTGGCACCTTGATCTTGAACTTCCCTGCCTCCAAAACTGTGAGAAAATAAGTTTCTGTTGTTTAAGCCATCCAGTCTGTGGTATTTTGTTATGGCAGCCCTGGCAAACCAATAGAATGCTTATCTCAACAACTGGCACATGGTGAGCGCTCAGGTATTGATTGAATGAATGAGTGAATGAGGATTGTATATGTCCCACATCCTGCATTTCTGTGATTGATTTTTTGAGGACCTTTAAAAAAGAAGTTTAATAAGCAAAGGTGTGCTTGAGTAATCTGCCAGCACTGAGATTTTAAGAAAAGAGAGTGGGCCTTCTCTTTCATCCATTTCTACCTGTGGATCCTAGGACTGGGGAAAGGAGCTCCTATAAATTCCAATTTAAGAACATGTCAAATGATCAGAGGCAAAATCCCAGCACTATTAGAACAGAGCCAGTCCTCGATGGCTTCAGAGAAGACTTTAGCTCCCTCATGTTGGGCAATGATGTCTCTTGGGGCGTCACTGAGGCCCTTGTGCACACAGACAAAGCTGGGAGGTAAAAACGACCAAGAAAATTGGCAGGCAGCCAAGAAAATCTCCGAGGCCTTTGATACACAGCGTATGAGGTCATGGGAACAAGGCTGAACTTTCTCCCTCTCGTCTCCCAAAGGACAAGAATTAAGAACTTAAGAACCTGACACACCACCTGGATGTGCTCTTAGCAATGTGACCTCAAAACTGAATGGTAAATTACCTGGATTGTTATCATTAGCAAAGAATGGAGGGCCCACCTGAACTTCGAAGGTCCGTGGCCCAGCCTTCTCATTTTGAAAGGAAGGAAACTGAGGCTCTGAAAGGGGAAAGGTTTACCCCCACTCTTGTCATTGTCATTTCTTAAGCCTTTGCCATAGAAACCAAAGATGTAGCTGACTACTTTCGTCTTTCATATTGTTACTTTAATACTGTATACTGGGAGGATATAAAAGGATTTAACATTCTATGGGGTGCAGGAAAGTCCAAATGTTTAGAGACTTCATTGGGGGTTTCGTCAAGGCACAAGATACTGTCCTCATAATGGCATAGAATCAAAGCTTCCCCTTTGCCTCTTTTGTTTTGTCCATTTGGGGATGTGTCAGGGAGGGATGGGCTTAGAAAGTGGCAAGAGAAGAATAGGTTCCAGCTCATCTCAAACTCCAGGAGCGTCTACCTTGACAGAAATAAATACCTTGCTTTCCATTTCTGCACATAAGATTCATGTGAAATGTGAGATCAGATTTAGACAAAAGTCATTCAAGTGATTAATTCAGCAACTGTTCAAGTTGTTGAGGATGTATACTGGAGATGCCATGACAAATAGAGCATACATGGTTCTTGCCTTTGTGGGGCTCATAATCAAATGGTCCTTGTTGCTCCTTCAATTGATTTTGAAAATAGAAATCTTCACCAACTGTAGTGGTGAGGTTGTAAAACAATCAATCATCCTGCTAAGCATCTTGCTATGGACTGAATGTTTATGTTTCCTCAAAATTCATATCTTGAAACTCTAACCCCCAATGTGATGGTATTTGGAGATGGGGCCTTTGAGAGTGGAGTCCTCATGGTGGGGTTGGTACACATATAAGAAGAGACACAAGAGGACTTGCATCCTCTCTTTGCGTTCCAACATCTGAGGATACAATAAAAAGACAGCCAGGAAGCAGACCCTCATGCAGAACCAAATCACCCAGCACCTTGATCTTGGACTTCCCACCCTCTAGAACTGTGAGAAATAAATTTCTATTGTTTTAACTATACAGTGTATGGTATTTTTTTCAAAGCAGCCTGAACTAAGTCACATCTGCATGTGCCCAGCATGGGTACATACAACTGGGGAGGGAGTGATATAAAAAAAGATACATAAGATATGGACTCTATCCACAGTGAGCTCAAAATCTATTTGGGAAAATGAGACACACATGTGAAACTGTTGGCCAACAGCCGTTTAAAATAAAGTGCTGGATTGATGGTTAATAACTAGAAAATGTACAGTAAAATGATAAGGACAACAAATTATGAAGAAGTTTAAGGAAAGATCAATATAGAGTAGAGATACTAGAAAAGCCTTTGTCAAGAAAGTGGTGGGCTTCCCTGGTGGCGCAGTGGTTGAGAGTCTGCCTGCCGATGCAGGAGACGCGGGTTTGTGCCCCGATCCGGGAAGATCCCACATGCCATGGAGTGGCTGGGCCCGTGAGCCATGGCCGCTGAGCCTGCGTGTCCGGAGCCTGTTGCTCCGCAACGGGAGAGGCCACACCAGTGAGAGGCCCGCGTACCGCAAAAAAAAAAGAAAGAAAGTGGTGCCAAAGTTAGTCTTAATGGATGGGAGGGAGGGGTGGGACTTCCGGGCAGGAATGACACAGAGGCACACAAAAAAAGAACTCGACAGTCACTGGGTAGGGATAACAGAAGAGAACCAATTAAATAACCACAAATTGTGAATGTTATAAAACAAAGCCAAACAATTCCGATCACACCTAACAAACAAAATTATAATAGAAATACCATGTCTGCTCCCCAAACACATGCACATTCTAACACATTCTTGGAAAGAGTGCTGTAACGTTGATTTATATCTGACAGTCCAAGTAAAAAGTGAAAGAGCTGCCAAATCTGCCTATATAAATCCCAGTGATGTCACATGTTTTTATCCTATGAACTGAAGACAGAAAAAAAGATTTAAGCCTTTGAGACAGCAGACAATAAAACGGTACCCTAGTGAAGCTTCTCAGAGGAGCCCCTAGAATCATATTTATCATGTCCAAGACTGACGTTAATTCTTATGTGCAGACATTCTTCAGCATTCAGATGCACAACATTAAATAACTCCAACAGGTAAATTTATCGCGCTATGCAGAGCTGCATTGAGCTGTACAGAGGGACCGTATAACTACAGTACTACACAGTATCAAACACTCCATAGGATCCCTAATAAGCTTCTTCTGTCGACAGCCAGGTGACTGACAAGACCCTCTTCCAAAATCCTCCTGGATGAAACTGTTTCTCCTGTGCCTTGTGGTATAAAACCCTTCAGCCGTAAAAGCCTTGAGCAACTGATCAGAATCCAAACTGCTACCTAAGTAAGACATGTTTTAGGTAATCCTGACTGGTCCACGAAAAGGAGGAGTGATCCTCTGTCTTGGTGAGGTTACAAATCCAAATTCCTAACTGTCAGATGAAAACGTCATTGCTGCTGCTTCCTTGCTGCTCTGAAGAACGCCCTTGGGATTTCCCTGGCGGTCCAGTGGTTAAGACTTCGCCTTTCAATGCAGGGGGTGAGGGTTTGATCCCTGGTCGGGGAGCTAAGATCCCAAATGTCTCGTGGCCAAAAAACCAAAACATAAAACAGAAGCAATATTGTGACAAATTCAATAAAGACTTTAACAAAACAAAACAAAAAGGTCTAGTCCACATCAAAAAAATCTTAAAAAAAAGAAAAAGAAAGAAAGAATGCCCTGCCTTCTAGACCTCACTTAAAGAGCCTCAATTATTAGCTTTACAAACTACTGCTCTAATCAAAAGCCTAGCAAGAGAGGTAAGAATCCGGGGCACATGGATCTTTGGGGCAGAGCCAGAAATCTGCATTTCTAATGAGCATCCCTAAGTAGTTCCCTAACTTGGTTGATTACCAGAAGCATCTGGGAGCGGTTTCAAAGGGTAGATTCTCAGACCGCCTGAATGGAATCTCCAGCAGTTTGTAAATTGCGATTGAAGTCATGGATCATTCTGCTGTTCAGAATTGTTTATATAATGATGAAAGGGAGAGATTCCAGTTGGTGTAGGTGTCACTTCTTTCTAACTCTTTGCTTCCTTTTACAAGAAAAGGAGAGTTTAGTAACCCACTGTGTTTCCATTCTCGCTGTGGACACCAGGAAACTGAAAGCTGATAGTAACTCTTCCTGGTTTAGATTTCTAGGTACAATTGTTTCCCTTTCTATTATTAGGTTCTCGAAGTATTCTTTTCAAATGTAACTTCAAATTAAGTCACATAGAAATAGTCAACGCATAAATTACAAATTAGTGCAATATAAATAATTCCAATTCAAACTTTACCTTAAATTTCAGAAAGTCACCTTCTCTATTCAGCTTATAAATGGGGGCGAATCTCACATTTTACAACTTCATATCAATGATGGGGCTTCCGTCCACCTACTCATTGGACAAATGACAGAGGATAAAGGGCCCAGAAGGACTGCTAAACTTGACAAAGTGGAGGAACCAAGGCGTGTTCAGTTGCTTTATGAGCTCACTTGTTCCCTCTCAACCCAATTATCTGCTAAAGAGAGCCAGCTGTGATGTAGTGACAACAAGGCGTGAACCCACAGCCAGAGAATGGGGGTTGGAATCCCAACTCTGTATGGCATTCCATAAGTCATTACCTCTGTGGGTCTAGTTTCCTGATTTGTGAAAAGGGGGTAACAATCCTGACCTTCCGCGTCTCTTGGGGTTATTGCGAAAGTTCTTTGTAAAATGAAATGTTTTATAAGATGTAAATTATTTAACAACTAATGGAAATAGCTCAGAAATGCTAAATAAAATATACTCAGATGTGATAACTGACTCTTCATCAGAGAGTGCTTTCCCATTTCAAGGAAGGAACGGTAGGTTTTAAAAAGAAATCTAGAGTATTCTAATGCGCTCCTCAAACAGGTGAAAACTTGCAAGAGGGCAGTGTGCAGAGTGAGACCCCAGCGAGAAGCATGGCCTTTGGCTGTCAGGGTGTCCAGCTTTACACTGTCTGTGCACTGATCAGATAATGCTTGGTGCACTGTTTTCAATCCTTGACAGCTCACTGTAGGAGGCCTTCACCACCTATAGCATGTCCAAAGGAAACCAACCAGAGTATAAGGGGCCTGGAAACAATGGTAAACGCAGACTGGAGCAAGTTCAAGGGACAGGCCCCGGTCTTCAGATGTACAAGGTAACACAGAATTGTCATATAAAAGAGAAGTTTGTTTCTTTCAGTATGGATTCCCCAACGTGTGAAAGTTACTGGAGACAAGACGTCAATTAGGGGAAGACAAATTTCAGAACAGAATACATTAACAAGTGAAACGGTGAGCTGCTGCAACATCAATGGCCAGATATTTCAAAAGGGATTCTTGCCCTTAGTGAGAAGCTGCAATTGATATTCTTTGAAATGTTCTGACCATAAGACTGACTGGCTATAAGCCAGTCCCTTCATCACTGGCAGACACAAAGTTTCTCATTCTTGGTGACAGGCTAAAATTCTTCTGCTAAAGAACATAAACTTGACTTCGTAGACCTTGGGAGTTACCACTGAGAAAGCCTTGACTTTGGGACTCTAAGCCCATCCCATGCCCAACTGGTGCTCTTCTGCGTCTTCTGTACTTACTACTGCACTGTGATTGCTACACTTCTCAGATCAAAGCTTGATACAAGCTCCATCCCCCAAAGCTGCCTCTCTTGGCACCAAGCCAGAAATCTACTGCTGCCATTTGTGTTTTCATTTAGTAAATAAAGATCAGAAATGGCTGCTGCTTTAATAGATTGAAATAGATTATTTGGTCTGCAAATAAATATCTTGGGGGAATTAGAGAAGATTTGGAGAACAACAGTCAATCTCAATATAATTAAAAATAAGCTCTCACCTGCTACTAATTTCCTTCTTGTTTCTTTGCTAACAGAAATCTTTGTTTGAACAAAGAGGTAAAAGGCACAGTTAGAAGCTGTTTACATAGTGCAAATGAGAGTGCTAATTGTAGGGAGCCTGCATGTTAATGAGAAAGAGGTTATTTATCAGTGTGAAATTCTGAGTGCAATAAATTGCAGGTGATATTTCAGGAAACATTCATTTTCTAATGATTTCTTTTCACCTCCAACAGTGGTCCCAAATCAAAGTGCAGTATGTTGTAATGAAATAAGAACTGGTCTGAAAGACAAGAAATCTGGTTATGGTCTCTCTTGAATGAGGTGCTTTCCCTCTCTGAGTTCCGGGCTCAGTATCTGTGAAATTAGACATCTCTAAGTTTCCTTTCAGCTCTGACCATCATAGTATAAGCCCGAGGAGTATACCTACTGCTCCTCCAGAGAAATAAGTTTCTATTTCTTGGGATAACCTTTGTTGTTATGAAACCAACTTACAAAAGTACATTCTTGGAAAAGGCCTGGCTTCCTAGCTCCTAGGTTTTCCCCTACCCTGGCTGCTATGGTTCTGCCCAGCTCTTTTTGAGGAACTCACCGAAGATCCCTGGAAGAAAGCCTTCTGGCAGCACCACAATATCACATGCCTCCAGCTGTCCTCAGACCCACTCAGTAGCTCTGAAGATGCTCCAGGACCCCGACCTCCCTGTGACTCATTTTTTCAGCTCTTGAGCACCCACTGTGTGCGAGGCACAATGCTAAATACTAGGAACACAGAATTGTGCAAGGCAAACATAGGCCATGCTTGCATGGAACTGACTATCTAACGGGGAACTCGGATGTCAAACAAATAATTATCCTAAATAACGACGTGGTAAGTGCTAAATGGCAAAAATATGTCGTGTCATGATGGGGGTCCTCACTTACCCTGGATGGTCAAGAAAGGCCATCCTGAGTGACATTTTCATTAAGGGCTAAAGTAGAAGTAAGCTGGTCGTGGGAGGAGGAGATTACAAGCTCAGGAAACAATACACAACATGCTGGGATAAGGAGTCCAGCACATCCAAAGACTGGAAGGAAGGTCGAAGTGCCAGAAGACTTTGAATAAACAGAGAATGGGCAAACAAAGACCAGAGAGGTAGGCAGGGCCAACTCATGTAGGACTCTGGAGGACTGATTAGGATTTTTGGACTCTGCCTCAAGGCAATTGGAAGCCATTAATCGATTTTAAATGGAGAAGAGATGTGACCAGACAGAAGGGTGGTATCAGCCTCCCTCAATTGTTGTGTCTAAAGTCAGGTTTCTAAGGGACTTGTCAGAACCCCTGTATCTCTCTTCCATTCCCTCCCAGGGCCACATATATATACCATGCCCCAAGGGAAAAGGGTATCCCAGGGTACCAAAGCAACCAAATATTCCAAGTATCCAAGAAACATGAATCCACAAATAATGCTTTGGTAACCATTCTCACTATGGGAAGAGATTTCAGCAGAGACCTTAGGTAGCCCTCCACCCACCCTCCCTCCAGCTCTCCTCCCTCAGGTGTACCAGGTAATTGGGACAGGTAAACAGGAGGGACCCAACTCCAAAGGGAAACAGCAGGACAGGAAGTGATAAGCAGGGAACCCCAAAGGCCACAGCACAAAGTAAAGTGGAAACACAGGAAAGGGTGTAGAAAGAAAAGACACCTGCAGGCTCTGGCCACAGACAAATGGAGTTGTCAACTCCCGCTCCCAGAAGCCTCTGCATAAACTGTCGTCAAGCACTTGTGGGCACAAATGCCTGTCAGGTGAGAGGCAGTAGCCAGAGATGGGTCATAGGAAGCCAGCTCCCTGAGCACATGGGGGATGCTAGAGGCTGAGGCTGAAGGAGACAGATTAATAGCCTTCACAGTGTTTCTTAAAGCATTATCCACAGACCATATGTTTCTGAATCAAAAGGATATGGTGACAAAAGTAGATCCCCCAGCCCCAGAAGCAGCCCTCGTAAGTAGTATAGAGGTGGAGAGCAGGATCCAGGCCCTGAAGTCAGACTAATGGTTTCAAATCCTGACGCCACACACTTACTAGCTACGTGAACTCAGGCAAACTGCCTCATCTATTTTAGCCTGAGTTTCCTGGCATGTAAACTGAACATCATATTATAATAGTACCTACTTTATAGGGTTGTTGTGAAGAGGAAGTGAGATAACCCATGCAAAGTACTTAGAATGGGGCCTTCCTGGGACACAGTAAGACACTGATAATTGTTAACTATTAGTATAACTAAGTCAAAATCACTAAAAGTGGGCCCAGGAACCTGTATTTTTATTTATTTATTTATTTATTTATTATAGTTATCTAGGATAAAAAGTGGTGAAGAAAGGAATGAAACTCCCACCAGTTCTTACCATCTATATGCCAGCCTCTGAGCTAAGCCTTTTATGTGTATTATCTCATTTAGTCCCATGACATGGCACTAATAATCCTCTACCTTTCAGATGAGGAAACAGAGGGCTAGAGTGGTTAACTACCTCGCCCAAAGCCAGATACTGAAGTTCCAGATACTCTTTCGGGACAGCATATTCTACCAAATTGGAGACAGGGCAGTCACAGGGGACCAGAGCAGGCTGCCACTGCTGAGCTCAGAGTGGTTGTGAGAAGACTGCAGCCTCTGCCCAGTTGGATGCGTTGGGGAGGGGAGAGGGTAGATTTGAGGAAGCGCTGAAGCTGGCCCCCAGAAGCCACGGTGCTTCGGCCCCAGTGATTAAGGGAGCCAAGGAGAAGCGCTCAGCCTGAGTGCTGTTGGGAGTTGGCTCAGCCCGGCCCATCACCCACTGCCAGGCGCTCTCCTTGCTCCTCTACTGCCCCCACTGCCTCACGCCTTTCCAGCAGTTTGCATGCCTTTCTCAAGGCACGGGGTGTGCAGCCCCCACCAAGCCTGACCACCTGACTGAAGACCGGCAGGCTCCGCAAAGCCAAGTGTGATGCCTGGAATATGGAGGCAGGAATGAATGAATGAATCCTCCGGGGCAGTGAAGACCCCCCAGATCAAAAGAGTTTGATCCTTCCAGCGGCCAAAAAGATAAGACTGGCAGTCAGGAGTCTTGAATTTCAGTCCCGTCTCTGCCATTTTCTTGCTGTGCGCCCCCAGCACATTGTTTAACATCTCAATATCTGCTTCATTGTCTATAAAATGACTGCTATAATCATTCAAATGAGAAAATGGATCTGAAAGATGCTTGTAAGTGATAAACTAGTGTACCAGGATGACATTTACCCCCTGTGTATAGAAGCATGATAGTGCCCTATCAGATTGGAGCAAAATGTGTTACACACTGAAGAGTCGTTGCCTTCCTGGCAGGACTGGCCCTCCTTTCTTTGTGTCCCACACACTCTCCACGAATGCATGAACGAACAAATGATCCCTCCCCAAAGAGGACCTTTTTCATCCCCAAAATTCTAGAGGTAAAATTTCAAAACAATTGCAATTTTCTCTAGATACACAGATGCCAGGCACAGGAGCACTAGTCACAATAGATACCCAGGTGGGGACCTAGCCACTGACAAGTGCATGGCATGTTCCTCATGAATCCCTCCAAAAATCCTGTGGGGCAGGAGCTGCCTTGGTCTGACACACTCTTCTCTGCTCCTACCTGCCTCCCTGTGCCACCCACCCCACTCCCCAGCTCTTCTGCTTCCTCAGTTCACCTTTCAGATCCGATCTGAGCTCAAAGGTCAGTTCTTCCAGAAAGCCTTTATGATGGAGGATCTGAAGGAGTAGGATGCCCAGGTTCTTCCTATGACAGCTCAGCTGCCTATCAACTCATTACAAAGGTACTGGTCTCCAGTGGAGAAAGAAAGATACTGCAATGTAACACTTACACCCAGGGCCATGTTTACCAGAGGAGGGAAGGTGAGATTGCTGTTGGACTCATTAGAATTGATTACTAGCAAACCATCAGGTTAACAGGAATAACAGCAAAGAAAGGAGAGTCTCCAGGCAGGGTTAAAATCAGCCCTTCTGTAAGACAAGGAACTGAACTGACAGAGCAGTTTTCTGTGGCAACACACAGGGACATTTTTGGTGGGGGGAGGGCATAGAAGTTGGCCAGCTCACTGTGAAGCCAGAAGAGAAGTGTTCTGTTGTGGTCCATACCACAAATGGTCTCCCCCCACCATCCCCAGGAGTCACAGTGAAGGCTCTCAAAGAAATACCTTCCTGCATATCTGGCCTGTAAGGGAAATTATGGTCAAGAACACAGCTGAGTTGGAAACTAAATTATTCCAAAGAGGCAGGGACTCAAAACCAATGTTGGTAGCCTAAAAAGTGGTGAAGAAAGGAATGAAACTCCCACCAATTCTTACCATGATGGGAATGTCCCAGTTTTCTAAAAAAGGCAACAATCTATATTCCTCATATCAAATTCAATGAGTCTCAGGCACCAGGAGATAGGAAGAATCTTGTTACCATCCCCTCTAACACACACACACACACACACACACACACACACACACACACACACACAAAACTCCTCCCCCGCAAAACAAGAAGTGCTTCCTATACCGAAACTGATGCATCACACTCCTGGGCCCTACCTCCAAAAATAAGAACCCTGTCAAGACTCAAACACTCCGTCTCAGCAGCTTATAGCGGAAGGGGCTCTGAGGCCATCCAGGCTTGGATCGGAATCACTTTCCAGTCATGCATTGAAAAGCAAATTACCTAACCTTTCTGAGCCTCAGTTACTTTATCTGTGAAGTGGAAAAAGAGTATCTTTCACACAGGGTTGTTATGAGCTTCAAAAGATATGACTAATGTAAAGCACTTGGCATAATGCCTCTGAAACAGTTGTGCCTCAAAGATGTTCTGAGTTCTTCCTCTATTCCTGTAGGTTTACTTGAGAACAAAGAAGTCAGAAGAAATCTGGAGAATGTCTCCATTAGGTAAAGGAAACTAAAAAATGTGGGGAGCCATTTCTTCTTCTAATTGAAGGTCGTGAGGATTAAGAATACCTTCTTTGACCCATCAAAAGCGGGTTAGGGTCTCTCCCAGGTGCCCCTACAGCACCTTCTTACCAACCCAATCACAGAACTTAGGCCACTAATTGATATATTATGATCACCTACTTACTTGTCTCCAACACCTACTAGATTATAAAGTTTAGAATCTTCTTCATGGATGTTTATCCAGTCCTTTGTGTCAGGGCTGAACACTTTTTTAAATTATTGACATCAAAAATTTTTAATTAATAAATATTTATTATTATTTAAGAGAAACATGTAATGTAAGAATATCTTACAGTTAAAATCTGGATCAAAACCTGAAATAACATCTATAATAAGACTGGAGAATGGAAGCCAGGAATAAAAGATGAGTTAAGGAGTGAAGTTCCTTGACTCCAGGAAGAAAAAGTCAAAAGATATTGTTTACTCCCTTCTCTAAAACTTAGACAAAACAAGTTAGAAAATGCTTTTTGTTACAAAAGCAATGTAGAATTTAAAATAAATACATACTTCCCAAAACAATGGAGAAGCTAAGAAGAAAGAAACAATATACCATAAATAGAAAAGGACCCCCTAAAACGTAAGAAAAAGTAGAAAAAGGAAAGTTAATGAAACAAGATGATAAAAAAAATATATAAAATATATCTGTTTTAACAAGAATATGTAAATGAGTTACAATGCCCTATTCAAAAATCCTCAGATTGGGGCAAATAACAAAACCTAACTATTTGTTGCTTACCAAATACACCTTAATACAAATCAGCACAAAAATATAAAGAAAAGGTGAAGGAATATTAGGTAAATGCTAAAAAAATCATAAAGCATCACTACAATAGTACTATCACATAACATTGAATACCAGGCAAGTGCAAAAGAAACCATCATTTTATATTGGTGAAGGGTTAAATTTACAGTGAAAATATAATTGTCTTAAACATTTATATGTCAAATAACACTGCATTAGTAAATGTAAAGCAAAAATTGTTAGAAATACAATGAGAAAGATGACAGAAATATGATTATATTCAGAAATGCTAATACATCTGTCTTTGACAGACAAAATAAATGAAAATATAGGATATAAAGGTGCTGATTAATCTATTTATTAAAACTGACAATATACGATTTTATAAAAGTGAACAATATTGCACAAACAGAAAATACACTTTCTTTTCCAAGACCTATAGTCTATTTACAATAATTTATCACATATTAGGATATAGAGGAAATTTCAAAGTTCCAAAGCCAAAGTTTCACAAGCTGTATCTCTGAATATGATTTCATAAAATTTTAAATTAATAATGAAAGTTTAAAGAAAATCCCAGCCCCTTAGAAATTTAAAAATCACTCTACTAAACAATTGTTAAAGAGGAAATAGAAATCATAAATGTAGATAATTTTTAAATGAAGATGAGAAAACTATATATAAAAATTTATATGAAATACCCAAACAGTTCTCAGTGAAAGGAGTCCATAGTCTTAAATATTTCAGTGTGTAACATGATGGGGAAAAATGAACTAATCTGTTAATTAAAATCTAGAAAAAGAAAAATAGTATAACAGTATAAAAATAGTAAACTTTTTATATTTGAAAAATAAAAGGAATGAATAAACATAAAAGAGCATAAAAAAAGGTAAAATGATAAAAAAAAAACTAAATACCCAGTATTCAGAATTGGTAAATAAACCCAAGAGCTGGTCTTTGAACACAGCAATAATGTAAACAAGCTTCAACATGTAACTTAGAAAGAAAGGGAGGATTCTGGGGAGATGAAGATGACAGTGGTAGGATCATTTTTGGATATACCCAAATCTCTACATAAAAACAGAGAAACTAGACAGCAAAACCAAAATCCATAGACAACATTTACAACAAAACTAGGTGACAGGTGACTTCCTCATATGAAGTTAAAATTTGGTCTTCTGTTTTTCTCATGGTGGTAGGTTGAATAATGGTCCCCAAAGATATCCATGTCCTAATCTCTGGAACCTGTGAATGTTACCTTACACGGCTAAAGGGACTTTGTGATTAAGTTAAGGATATTAAAATAGGGAGATTATGAGGAAGGCAGAGAAAAAGACACAGAAAAAGAGGGCAGTGTGACAAGTGAAGCAAGATGCTATACTGCTGGCTCTGAAGGGGCCGTGAGCCAAGGAATGCTGGCTGCCACTAGAAAGCAGGAAAAGGCAAGGAAATGGGCTCCCCCCTAAAGCCTCGATTTCAGCCCAGTGTAGCTGATTTTCAGACTTATGACCTCTAGAACTGTAAGAAAATAAAAGTGTGTTGTATTAAGCCACCAAGTTTGTGGTAACTTGTTACAGCAGCAGTAGGAAGCCAATACACTTACGAAATCATCTTTGATAATAAAGCAAGTCAGGAGCAATACAGGCGTACCTCAGAGATAATGTGCTTTTGGTTCCAGACCACCACAATAAAGTGAATGTAGCAGTAAATCGAATCACACAAATCTTCTGGTGCATATAAAAGTTATGTTCACACTATACGGTAGTCTCAAGTGTACAATAGCATCGCGTCTGAAAAAACAATGTACATACCTAATTTTAAAATACTTCATTGCTAAAAAATGCTAACCATCATCTGAGCTTTCAGTGAGTCATAGTAGTAACACCAAAGCTAACTGATCACAGATACTATAATAAATATCATAATAATGAAAAAGTTTGAAATATCGTGCCCCCTCAAATTTCATATATTGAAACCTAATACCTAATGTGTTGGTGTTAGGAGATGGGGCCTTTGAGAGGTAATTAGGTCCATGAGGGCAGAGCCTCCATGAATGGGATTAGTGCCTTTATAAAAGAGACCCGAGAGAGCTGCCTTGCCCCTTCTGCCATGTGAAGTTATAGTGAAAAGACAGCTGTCTATGAACAAGGAAGTGAATTCTCACCAGATACCAAATCTGCTGGCATTTTGATCTTGGACTTCACAACTTCCAGAACTGTGAGAAATAAATTTCTTTTGTTTATAAGCTACCCGGTCTATGGTATTTTGTTATAGCAGCCTGAAAGAACTATGACAACCATAGTTGAAATATCATTTGAAATATTCAAATAGCATTTCAACATTAATCAACATAAAGAAACTATTAATGAAATATTTGCATTCTTTTTTTTCTAACTCTTTGAAATCCAGTGTGAATTTTTCAATAACAGCACGTCTCAGTTGGGACTAGCCACACATCAAGTCCTCAACTGCCACCTGTGGCTAGAGGTTATATCATATTGGACAGCACAGTTCTAACCTGTAGCTTACTTGTATACTCTTGAAAACTCTAGAAGTCAAATGCATCACGATTTTTAAACAAAAAGATGAACTGGCTTCTTTAAAGCGGCATATTGCAAGTCTGGTTCACAGGAAAATGTGGGCCCTCTCACCAGGGCAAAAAATGTCCCCTGCTAGGTGGTGGGCTTTCAGGTCATGCCACCAGATTGTCCGAATCTGGGAGACCATGCTGATGTGTGGAGCTGTGTGACTGCAGTAGTCCTGACTTTAGGGATGATAAGACAGGCTACCCAGAACAAAAAGCAACTCCTAATTAGAGTGCCTTGGCTTAAAACCTCCACACTACTCACTTCTCTAGGGTAAGAGATTGCAAGAGGCTGTCACAAAGCAACTCTTACCCAACTCTAATATATTAAGCCATCCTCAGCTAATAAGGCATTTGTTTAAATTTCCTCATCAGATCATGCATTCAGTTTTACAGAACAGAATATCATTGTATGACAATGTAGAGTTTGCAAGTATTTTTCTGTTGTTATCTTATTATATTTATCTAATATAATTATGTATCATTGCACTGAGGAAAGGAAAAAGAAATCTGTAAGTTTTGATAGGATCACCAGATCACTTTATATCACCTAATTCTAATTAAATGACAGAAACATAAACCATCATTAATATAAAACTTTTTCTCATATATTTATTGAGGTTTCCATATTAGAGGGAAGAAAATATTTCTTAGCTCATTAGCACATGTTAACATAGTCATTAATAGATTCTTTTTTTTACAGACTTGGTAACCAAAGAGAAGGTTAAAAATAGGTGAAATCTCATTTTAAGTAGTAATATTAAAGTTAAGATTCTCCTTCACAGAAAGTGGGCATTATTCACAGTCATTTTTGCTCTCATCAAGACTGTAGTTCTAAAGTATTTACTCTGTGGAGCAGGTAAAAATGGAAATCTTTGCCTGCATGCTACATTAGTGAGCTAAAACACCCATTTTCTCTCTGTCACCATTTCTCCATCACCTATTATTGAAGTGCTTAGACATTTTGACAAGGGTGTTATTTCACTCTGAAACCTTACAAAAGGGAGGAACAATATTTCAAAAAATATGATGAAAACATCCAAGGCCATTAAGCTCCTCATTTCCTTTTTTTTTTAATGGTCAATTAACTTTTTTTTTTTTGCACTGAATTTATTTCCTTTTGGTAGTTTGCTGTGCACACAAAAAAATTTCAATGAGAAGAAATTCAAAGTCTCTCTCCCCCAAAATAAAATCTTTAAAAATCATATACTTCCCCCAGAGGCTTGATTTAAGTAAAACAGAATGGAATGTTCAAAATTCAGTGTAACAGCATCAATCATATAAGTCCTCTTTAATAAAAATTCTGTATGACAAATGTAGCACCTGCATTTTAGAAAGTCTAGCTGGTACAGGATAGTTACCATCTCTTGAAACAGTTATCACCACTTTCATAAATTGTCTCACTAATATCTGCACCTTTCTTTGGGGCTCAGTATATCTGGCTGCATTTGCACTACACAAACACACACAAATAATTCTTAATAGATGCCTTTTGAAAGGTCCTGTTGACTAAGGTCTGAGCAAGGAAGTCCTGAGGGATTGCCTAATGAGAGTAGCCCATGAGAACAGATAGACATGGAGGGTTTAGGACTAGCAATCTACACGAAAACCATGCCAGAAATGGGAATGCTTTTTGTTAAATGGGAAGCAAAGCAGATAGGCCATGCACCCCCAAAGTTAAATTTGAGTGGGTTGCCAAATTAGTGGAAATAGAAAGACAAAGAAATGAGCAGGTATCAAAACAGAGCAAAATGAGATAAGATCAAGAATCAGGTGAGTTAATAATAGCCAGTATGGGAACTAACCTGGTGAGCATTGTGTCCTTCAGGTAGGACCTATCACTGGGTCGGATAAGAGCATGGTTTTAGAGCAGCATTTTCCAAACTTTAATGTGTGTAGATTTCCATGGGAAACTTGTTAAAATGATCTGAGGCCAGGTAGAGATTCTGTATTTCCAACAAACTCCCAAGTGATGTTGATGCTGCTGGTCTAAGGGCCGAATTCTGAGTAGCAAGTAGCAAGGACAGAATCTTGTCATACGTCAATAATGACTGCAGCAGTAACATTTTCCACCTTTGTTTTACAAAATCCTATTTTTTAGAAGCGATTTTTTCTAAAAAAAACTTTTTTTGTTGTTTTTTGCTGTACGCGGGCCTCTCACTGTTGTGGCTTCTCCCGTTGCGGAGCACAGGCTCCGGACGTGCAGGCTCAGCGGCCATGGCTCACGGGCCCAGCCGCTCCACGGCATGTGGGATCTTCCCGGACCGGGGCACGAACTCGTGTCCCCTGTATCGGCAGGCGGACTCTCAACCACTGCGCCACCAGGGAAGCCCTAAAAAAAACTTTTTAATCAATGCTCTTTAGGAATCATACTTGGGTAAAGAATGGGACAAGACTGGATTTGGACAAGGGCCAGGATCTGTCAGGCAAGAAATACTCTGTGTCCTCAAGGAAATCAGGATCTATAGAAAAAGTAGAAGGACCTCTTTGAACTCCTTATTTAGAGAGTGATCTAGGGTGCACGTAGTGACATAAAAATGGCCAAAGCCTGCATGAACCTTGAAAACAACATAAAGAGATTCAGCTCTTTAAGGTGACTTGGCTCTGAGTTTCTGCTTAACAGCAACTCCAAGAAGAAAGTAAAACAAGAACAAAAAAATTCCAGGGGCTATCCTCACAACAAACCTGTGTAGCAGGTACAGCTGATAACTCCATTTTACTGATGAGGGACAGGGTTTCAGAGAGATTAAGTGATCTGCCACAGGTCATTCTCCTAGTAAGAAATAAACTAGCATCCCCAACCAAGGTTGGTTAGAATATTTCATAATAAAAAGATTTTTAAAAATTAAAAGATTAATTCTAAAGCCAAAATACAATTAAAAATGATCATTATCATATCTTCCCAAGCTACTTCATAAGGTGTTTAAGAAGCTCCAATGAAATGATTCAACATTTGAAAGGGCTTGGAAAATATCTGTAGCAAAACAAGAAAGAAAAAAAGAAAGACAGAAAGAAGCTGGCAACAAAGGTACTTTGTAAACTACAGAGGATGAGTTTAGTTGTTGATGTGATTTATCATTATTAGGTCCCAAGATTGTGGAGCCAAGTCAAGGCTGCAAACATAAATCAATGCTTTGTCCAGCTTCAGGAGATAAAAGAACCTCTTTGAACTCTAAACTTCAACTTCTCTTGGCCTTGGTATCACCCTGTGGTAATTTATATAAATGAAGCCTAATTGCGAGGAAGATTATTTCTCTTTCCCCAAGGAAATACCAATGGCATTCTACCCCCCACACCATTCTCTCTCTCTCTCTCTCTCTCTCTCTCTCTCTCTCTCTCTCTCCCTCTCCCTCTCTCTCTCTCTCTCCCTCTCCCTCTCTCTGTCTCTGTCTCTGTCTCTCTCTCTCTGTCTCTCTCTCTCTCTCACACACACACACACACAATTAATTAGATATGACTTAACTTCTTCTTATGAAAGCAACAAAAACTGAGATCCAGAGAATAGTGATAAGCCCAAGGTCAATAGGAGACAACAGAAGAGTCAACATTTTAACCAACCATTTGACTCCATACTGCCTCTTCTCTGAAGAGGAACTGGGAGCAGGATGGACTACACCTTCCTTCTTGGAAATTCATTGTTTTTCATTCATTCATAATTCGACACATGTTTGTCAGAGCTAGACCCTGTGTGAGTGCCTGGTGAATAAGACATAGTCTACCCTCATAAGTGTTTCTTTGTGCTGGGTACTGCCTTTATTTTTGTAATTAAATTTGCATAGAGATATGGATCCTGAAGAATGGATAAAATTTTGATAGGAAAGAAAAAGAGCAAAGGGACAAATTGCACATGGTTTTTGCATGCCATTTTAGTGAGTTTAGAATTGATCTTGTAAGCAATGGAGAACTACTAAAAGTTACTGAGCATGGAAATGCAACAATGAATGTAGACTTTAGGAATGCTGCATTGAAGAGAGGGGAGGAGAGATAGGAGGGAGGGAAACCCATCAGGAAGGAGGTAAATATAGTGTCCAGATTTAGAGTCCCAGCATATAGGGCCTCACTGCTACAGAAAGTGGTAAAGAAGTAGGACCTGGATCTGGAAATCTTTGGTTGGGAGGCACATGGTTGGGAGGAGGACTCAAAGAAGGCCAGGATTTGTGTTTGTTTGGGGGGAAAGTAGCAATTCTACCAACAAGATAGATTTGAGGAAAAAGATAATGGGTTTGATGAAACAGATGACTCTGGTGGAGACTTCTGGAAATACTATAACTGGGTTGCTGTTCTAGTGTCATTAATAATTGTCATCATTCATCTCATTCAGTGTTTAAGATAGCACACATGCAGCTATCTCCTCAAAGTAGAATCAAGCTTCCCATTCATTCTTGGGAGCCCTCTATGACTATTTGGGCCATGATTTTTGATTTGTGGAAATCTCTGTTCTGAATTGGACTGACTTCCTAGAAACAACAATAAAACCGGAAGATAGTTCTAATTTCCTCACCCCAGCTTCATCTGTCCACATCCGAAGCTCCAAAGCCTACCTTAAACACTTTAACAAAGGCAATTCCAAGCCTCTCTAGTAAAGGATCTTGGGCCTTGGTTGATGGGCTTCCACAGCTTGAATTTTGCATCAGCATCCTTCCAGCATGGTTTAAGTTCCTCCCTCTTCACAAGACTTCAATGAAGACAGCTGATCCTGATCCACCCCTTCATGACTAATCAAACCTAATATTATTTTTGAGGGAAGGTCTGACCTGCTCCTTGTATTCATCTCTTCATCAGCATTCAATGCATCTGAGCACTTTCTACGTATCAGGGTCTGTGCCAGAGACCAGGACTGATACAGAGAATCACGCATGATTCCTGTTTGAGTACCTTAGTTTCTAATATGAAAATAATGCAGTAAAATAACTACAAGAACAAGGAGAAAACACTCAGAGACAGATGAGAAAATTGTTAAGTGCTAAAAATTTTAAAAAGAAAGAGATTACTTTCATATGAGGAACAAGGAGGCTCATGAGAGGCTCTGTGGATAAAGTAGCACTTAGCTGGTCATGGAGATAAAAGCTTGTAGACGTGTGGACTTGGAGAGGAGCAAAAATGGTCAATCCTTTGAGCCAAAAGACAAGACTCAAGACTAGTTTGGCTGAGGGAGTTGGAGGGCAAGGTGAAGCCAATGAAAGGTGATCTATTTAGGGGATCTGCCCTACAGGGAGGAAGTAGTTTGTATTGATGCTCGGTGTAGGCTCTGCGCTAACCCATGAGCCTTTTTCCATCTATGGTCAGTCACATGAACCTGGATTCAGAAGAAAAATATATAAAGATTTTAATTTAGCCTCAGAAGGAGAAGTTCCTACCAAAAAGGTGTGGGGGGGGGTCGCTGAAAACGGTGAGGGAGGACAAGGGTAGGAAGTTTGCTCTTATCTCAAGAGTGGTACCATGGCAGGGGCCCTAAGGTTTTACTTACATAGCTACACCAAGCGAGTGTTTGGATGAAATATCATGTTTTAGAATGAAGTCTTCCTTAAATGTTAGACTATGTAGCAACACATAGGAAGAATGTCAGTGCACTCGATCAAACAGGGAAACAAGCAAATCTCCTTAAATAGTGAATGTCAGGAAATGGTCATTATCCCTCACTCTTGCCAGGCTGAGTAA
Organism: Aethalodelphis obliquidens; assembly: GCF_003676395.1. Classification (NCBI taxonomy): domain Eukaryota; kingdom Metazoa; phylum Chordata; class Mammalia; order Artiodactyla; family Delphinidae; genus Aethalodelphis; species Aethalodelphis obliquidens. The sequence continues at coordinate 32,043,180 of NW_020837951.1, read as the reverse complement.
TGTGCCTGTAAGTTTTACCCAATAACATCCTCAATGAGAAAAAACACAGAACAATAAAATTAATGAAAGGTCTGGCAACCAAATTAAAGACTCACAGGGAAAAAAAGTCCCCCAAATAAATGTGTTGGAAAACCCACTTTGCTAATCATGCCAAGAACTAAGTCCCACTTGAACTACTGGGGCTTATGTGTGAACCCTCTTTAATGCCATTTTCAAGAGAGTGCACCTAGAAAATACAAGTTTCCCAGGGAGAATCACAATTGTGCAATGGCATTTTTGTTTAATAAAATGCCTTTTTGTATCTCCTTTATTTGCAGAAGGGGTTTCTTTTTGTTGAGATACTAGATCCTTTCTCAACCTCATGCAACATTGTAGGTACAAAGCGGGAAAGAAAACGTTTATCTGGGTACAAAATTAAGAATAGAAAGCTAGTATCTTGAATAGGTAAGATTGATGGTGAATATTTTAAAACACAGCATAGCTTATTAAGAAATATGGATCAAGGATTCTTTTCAAAGTAAATCACTTTCAGAAAACTAAACATGGTTGCTATAAAAACAGAGCTGCATTTTCATTCAGCAAATAGACCATTTCTGACAAAGTGATCCTATCTGGAAAATACTGGTGATCCCCACTGGAATCAACACAGCTAAATGGGGGTGGTCCAAGTTATTCCTCCCCAGTAGCAGCAAGGCAAGTTGAGCCAGTAGGACTTTTCTTTGCCTTATTTCCCACTAATTCAACTTCTCTAATGAAGAAAGATGTCAAGGCAACAGGTATCTTATTTGGAGGAAGGCACTGCACAAGGGTATACAAGATCATACAAGCTTGTAAACATTGGCATCTGCCTTTCTGTAAGGACATGGGGACAGAAAATAAAGCGTTTTAATCACATGAACTGGCTAAAATGAAAGAGAGAAGAGAAACAGAATAAAGGTAATCAGCTCCCACAAAGGATCACTACATATATTTTTGTTTGAAAGTACTAGAAAAGTGTGATCATCAGCAACTAGTATGAGTTCCATAAAAGTTCTGAAGCCATGTTTAAAATGCTAGCACATGCATATCTATCACACTCACTCACACACACACACACACACACGGCAATTTGGCATTTTGAATGCCTATGATATGTTCAACCTACCCTTTTCCCTAGTAAATGGGCCTATGTAATCAGCAAAACCATAGATATCAATTCGAAAATATAACTGGGTAAAGAAGGAGTCTTAAAAAAATAAAAAAGGATGTCTTGATTCCTTAAAACTTTTATTCATAGAATAAAAGTTACTTTCTGCACACACTTGTGACTCCAATGAATTGTATTAGCAGTGGCAAGTGGCCACTTTCTCTGCTCTCTGAGGCCAACCTGCAGCTGCCTTTACTCCCCTCTCTTCATTTTGAACAATTAGAAGAGCCATTGTATTTCAAGCTACTCAGAATGAAAACCCTCCAACTCTGCAGAAACTATAAAACCAAGTCACATAAAGAAATTTGCTGGCTTGCCTGGCTCTAGGAAGTAGAGGTCTACTAACCACTTCATCAACAAAGCATAGTACCATCCCTGCTGTCCTTTCCTTAACTGCACGCTGAATGCCAGTCTCACTTTTGTGGTACTATGGGAAAGAAAGAGGAAATCATCAAGGGTTCCTGAGCATCCACTGAGACATTGCTGAGACCTTATCTTTACCTTACACAGCATTTTCTCACCTCTGTAGCGAGTATCCTTTTGATTAAAAGTACTACATCTTCCTTGGTTTACGTAATTACTTTGAAAATTGTTTTGATATTGCAAACTCCAAAAGAGCAAAAGGCTAGGTGGCCTCAGGGGAAGACAAATTCGTCAAATGCTATGGCTAGGATTTACTCCCTTAGCAGCCAGGAAAGAGTTAGAAGATGGCAACTGTACTTTGAGCAGAGTCCCCTCTGTGGAACACAGCTGGCATAAGTTCACCAAGAACAAGACACAGAAAATCTCACCTACTTTTTTGATACAGAAGAAGACCACAGATATAAAATATTATATCTCAACCAGAATTATATCTGACCAAGTGTCTCATAATATACTTATATATCGGAAGAAGAAATACAGATTGAATGATCATACAGTTGCCCAATGAGTCTTGTTTAGTGTACTAAGGTCAACCAGAAGAGATAGCTCCATTGGTGTAAAAGATTGTTTAACTAGCTTCAACTCCTAACAGTTCTCTCAGTCCCTAAAAATGTGATACCAACCTGGAGGGATGTTTATAGAATCACTATGTATTGTCTTTCAAGGTTAGTATATTAGTTACACATTTTCTGTGCATGTGTATGGAAATATTTGAGTACCTGACCTGTCATTTTCCCCTGAGAATTTCTGCACTGTCTCCCACTGGCTTCTTCTAGGTCCCACCTACTAGAATCTGTGTTGCTCTTACATTTAGCATTTTTATTCTCCTCTACAATATTTAGTTAAAATCCCTCTTTGTAGGTAAGTCTCCCACCAAAAAAAGCACTATTTCTTCCATGTCTTTATAAGAGATACTTTGCAATATTAGTTTGAACTACTTTTGAAAATCAAAAGAAATGGTCAAATATCAGCAATTTCATACAGCTCTACATAGGAAACCAAATCCAAAGTCTTCTGCTGAAAATTCATTGCAATTCATCACAATCTGAGGGAGGGGGCACTGCAATTTATAGACATCTGTGAAGATGATATAGGCAAGCATTTGAAGAAGTAGATATTACCACTAATGTCAGCTCAGAAAAAACATTAATTGGACAAATTTCAATGAGCTTCAAGCACATTTTTCTCCTTCTCTTTACAACTCTATTCCTGAAGATGAAAATTTTCTCTCTCTGCTTGATACCATGAAGGTCACTACTTCCAGCAAACTTAAGAATTTACCATGCTGTACTGTAGTGTTGATGATTTTCACTGTCCTCAATTTTTAAGGCTTCCTATAAACAAGGGAAAACAAAGAAATACCCTCTTCCTTAGAATTCAACAGCTAGAAATTCCATTTAGAGCAAAATTGAAAACATATAAAAGGGAATTTAATCGTTCCATTTTAAATTCTTAATAGAAACATTTTACACAAATATATCAAGTAAAATTATAAATGAAATTATGCATAAAATATTTTATATTTGTAAACAAAAGTAACTTTGTAATCTGGAAAGAGTATTTATTTAGTCCATTTTCTAAAATATAACTGCTTTTTTTCAAAGTAAAGTATTTTTGTAATTAAAAAATATATATTTATCTTATGTATAGATTCAAGGTGTTACAAATACTCCATCTCACAAAACTGAATTATAGTTCATAATAATCCTTCAATGAGTTCCCAAAAGATGGACCTGAATTATTATAGAATGTGCCTTGCCATTAAGTATTTCAAATATAATTTTCCCTCAAATTTTTAATAAAGAAAAAATTATGACCAGATGGAATAAAATGTAAATGTCTAAAATGCTAACCTATTTATAATATATGACCAATTAAAAAAATGGGAAAGGGGAACTGAGAATATGTTGCCCCAAAAAAAATGACTAAAGGGAGATTTTGATAATTTTTACTAAATTTCTGAATTTGATAACTTTTGTTGTTTCTTAACATCAAAAAAATATGAAAGCATAATTTAATGAATCTGTAGAACACTTAGGAGTGAAGAGATGGGAGGAAGGTGAATGGATATCTATTTTATTCTTTTATATCTAAGAATCCATTACTTAAGCAGAACAGTTCATCGTGAAACAAAAAATGAATGTGAAAATAGTGGAAATAACTAGTGTTAAGCTACAATGATATATATTTTAGGCAGGTGTTATTTCATCTTGCCTAGTTCTGTAAAATTCTCTCATAAAAGTCCCTGACTCTCACCAAAACAGTCAGGACATGATGGAAGAACTCTTTTTTTGAGTTTGTGACTCATATAGTTAAAACTTCACTTGAAGTATCAGAGTTTCAGTTTAAGTTCCTTTTATTTTTTCCTCTGAGGATGTAGATAGTTAGAAGTTATCCAGACATTTCAGGTAGAAGAAATAGATGTGGAATAAAATAATCAGCATTAGCTATGGGTAGAAATAGAAATTACCATGTAAATTATTTATCTGCCTGGTTGACTCCACATGTAACTAAACAAGCCAATTCTAGGCAAGACAATGCTACATGATTCTGAGAATTAAAAAAAACAGGCATTTATCTATTTGTCTATTTTATTTTTGCCTCATTTCACAATGTAAACACAGAGAAATGCTTACAATAGGATTGAAAAATATAAAAATAAAACAACAGGACAAAATAAAATACAAATAAGAGCTATAGGCTAGGGAAAAACAAGCTCAGATAGGCAATCACGATGCCCTCCCACACTGTGAACTATAAAGTTCACTCTAATCTTCCGGAATGCCACGGCAAAAGAGAAGCATTATTTTTATTATTCATGATGCTAAAATGTAGCTATCTTTTTTTATCACTTACCTCTAAAATAAATATCTCTAAATGTGGTTGAGGAATGTGATGTAATGCCCTTAAGCATGGTGCTAGCTACTTTCCAGTTCTTCCTCCACCCCAAATTCGCTCTCTGCCTTTCTCTCTGTTCTGTACTGCAGGACACTGTCCCTCCCAGGCTCCTTGCTGGTTGGCTTCAGGTTGGGTTTGGCTGGAGACTGGAGGTCAGGAGAAGAGAGAGGTTAGAGATTCCTTCCCTGCTCCTCTCTGCTTTGGCCATGTTTCTGTGAGAGGCTGCATTCCTTCAGGACCACAAGCTATGCTGGGTGGCACTTCTCACAACTCCAATAACCCTTCAGTCCAAATTGGTAACAGCCTCCCACTTTGCCAACCTCTAGCCACCTCAACATTTTTTGTTAGTTCTGTTAACTCTATCCACACTTGTCCTTGAAGACTTCCTTTGAAAGAATGGTGTGGCTTTCCTACCAGGACCCTGATTGATACAGATGAATTCCTACAGCAATGCCTTATTTCAAAAGCTTACTTCTCAAAAGAAAAGTCAGAGCATAGCAATAGCCCTCAGCCACATCCCAATAAAAACACCTCTGTAAGGGGTGAGAAATATTGTTCAAGTATACAGAAACAGTCTAGAACAGTGCTATCCAATAGAACTTTCTGAAATGATGAAAATGCTTCATATATGTGTTGCCCAATATAGTCGCCATTAACTATATGTAGCTGTTGAGCTCCTGAAATGTGCGTAATGAGACTAAGAAACTGAATTTTTTATTTTATTTCAGTTAAATTAATTTATACTTACATAGCTACATGTGGCTAGTGGCTACACTACCGTACAGCACAAGTCTACATTAATCCAAGGACAAAACCTACAGACTATCCGAATTTATGTACAAAAATAAGTATAGTCCCTGCTGATAAAAGCCTATAGTCAAAGAGTGTTAAGAGAAGGCCAGTGATTACTATAATATAAGGAAAATTATGGGAAGTACAATAAAAAGGACACAAAGTCAAAAAGAGGAAAAATCCGTACCAAATCACAGGTATTAAGGAAATCTTCACGGAGGATTTTGAATTTAAGATGAGCCTGGACAATTGAATAGATTTTGTATTAGTTTTCTATTTCTGCTAACAAACTATCACATGCTTAGTGGCTTAAAAGCAACACAAATTTATTTTCTTACAGTTTTGTAGGTTAGAAGACCAACATGGCTCTCCCTGGGCTAAAATCAAGGTGTGAGCAGGACTCCATTCCTTTCTGGAGGCCGTAGGGGAAAATCCACTTCCTCGCCTTTCCAGCTTCTAGAGACCACCCTCACGGCCCTCTTCATCCATCTGCAAAGCCAGCAATATAGTACCTCTTTTTATATTCCTTTGACCACAGCTAGAAAAGGTTCTCTGTGATTACATCAGCTTACCCAGCTTATCTAGGATTAATCTCTCCATCTCAAGATCTTTAACTTAATCACACCTGCAAAGTCCCTTTTGCCATGTAAGGTAACATAGTAACAGGTTCCAGAGATTAGGATGTGGATGTTGCTGGGGGCCCGTCTTCTGCCCACCAAAGATTGCCCATAGCAAGAGGTGAAAAGAAAAGGGTTCCAGGAGGAGGTACAGGCCAGGAGGAAGACAGACCAATAAGGATTGACAGGACAATCACTACAATCTGTTAACCAGCTCACCCAGGTAGCCTGTGTTCTCTATTTCGTCTCTAAGACGTATTGTAATATATGCTGACTACTCAGGGCTGATAGGCCTCTCTAGGACACCTGCCTACATGTACTTCGGCCAGATGAACTGTATGCTTAGGAAGAGCCAGCTGGGTTTTTCTGCCACCTATTTAGGCCAGTTGCATTTGTCACTGTAATACATAATTTAATTAAATACTACACAAACCAATATGAATATGAAAAGAGAGTTGTTGTTTCCATGCAAATTAAATTGAATGCTTTGGAAAGACTCTTATTAAGGAACTAAAAACTTCTGCTAACAATTTTGGTGCTCAACGCTTTGGGAATCACATTCCTCTTACTGAGTATCTGATTTTAAATAGGGAATCTTTGTCACATTCTTCTTTCTCCACCTTGGGACATGGTCTGGAGTCCTTGCTTTCTGCCTTATAATGTTTAAGGTTCAGATTACAGGCTCTTTAGAGATTTGCCTTCCCTCTCACTGTCCATCATTCCCAAACCCAAGTTCCTCCTCTTGGTTACAGTTTGCTTCCTCTGGAGAAACAGAGACTTCCAGGAGTATGGAGATTAAGAATAGAGAGCTGGATTTGGTAATTAGGGGATCATTATGGACCTTCAAGAGAATGACCTTATCAGCTGTTTGAGTGGACAACTGAGTAGCTGTCAGGATTGCCACATCAATGATCTCATGGGCATAAAGACCAGAAGAAGAACACAATGGCGCCTATTACAATGGTACAACAACGATGACAAAAGCACTTGCACATCGTTGACAGTCTTTGTCTGCTGGTGTAGCCAAGATTTCGAGAGTGGAGGGCCTCCTCTCTGTCATTTATTATTGTGAAGTAGAGTGTTGCCAAGTGTACACTTTAAAAAAGCACCCAGCTAGACAGCTAGGGATAGCAATAAGTTTAAAAAGAAAAGAAATAACTTTGCAGCCCTAGGACTGAATTCAGAAGTGAGAAAGACACCTCCGCAAATCACTTCACCCTCATGCAAACAAAGCTGAATATGCCCTGATTTATTTGCCTGTCCAGGGAACTGGCCAGATTTTTTCTAAAACTCTGGAGGGCAGTCTTTGTGCTCATGTTGCCTATGGACATGGCCTGGGAGATGAGCCTCTGACTCTGTTTTAGAGGCAGTTCTAATTCTCTTGGGCTGCTGGGGAATGGCAACAGAAAGTGTTTTAGTACATATGAGCACATGCATATCTGAGTATGTGTACATATGCATCTATCTTATGTGTGTGCATGTGTTTATGCATGTGGACACATTAGCTGATGTAATGCAATAGATACCTAAAAACATTACATACAAAAAAAATCAAAATGGACTATTCCCTATCAAAATAATGCCAATAGAGTCAGGTAGATACATGTGTCTCATTTTTGTTTTTTAAGTCCTGATATTGAACTGCATAATCTTTTACATTTTAATCCTAAGGTATTTCATAACATCTTGTAAAAAAATTGTTTCCTTCTGTTCTTCAGTCTTACAAAGTTCTCACTGACTTTGCTACTATAGTCTGGAACAATTTAAACCTTTAGCATTCCAGTTCTCAAAGAGATCTCCCTATTGACCACACTGAAGGAGGTATGGCATGGTACAAAGGGTCCCAAACAGTGAGCCAAAGGACATGGGTTTAAGCCAGAACTCCACCCATTATGAATTTAGGCAGGACCTTTCATACCCCTGAGTCTATTTTCTCATCTGTAAAATGGAGCTAATAACCCTTGACCAATCTTTCACATAGGAGTTTAAAAAGAGCATCTGGGAATGGGCTTTGTAAACTTTGAAGTGCTGAGTAGAGGAATGAAAAGGTATTATTACAGCTACAATTGTTAAAGTAGCTCTCATGCCTGAGAAGCAGCTCCACTGATGAGTTCTCTGGTATGGTGAGACAGGAAGGAAATTATAGGATTCCAACACACACCTGTCCCGTGACTTCATTCATGAAATTCAGGGTGGAAATTTAAAATATCTCCCTAGATTTCCATTAGAATTACATTGGCTTCAAAGGAGGTAAAAGTCAAGATGTAACAAAAATTTTTATTCTAAATTGTTCTGAAGTGTGGGTTTTCAATCATCATGATTCCTTAAATTAGAATAGATCTGCAAAAATAGATACAGGCAAACATTTTTTCCTAGAATTTTTTCATGTAAGAGTATGCAGCCTGCTATGTAATGTCACACATTAAAATAACATTGGCATAGAATGAGAGTAAAACCCTTTCTCTGGAAATAAGCATATGTTATTAAAATTATATACCATTTGTAGCCAACTACTAGAAAAGAATCCACACTGCAGTGTTTAAGTTTAGGATCAACTTGGAGCACTGTGACATTGTGCAATAAGCATAGGACTAGGAGGCAAGAGATTTGAGTTCTACATCCAGATATTCCACTAATTAACCTACTGACTTGAGTAAAGCATTGGCTTCCATACGCCTTAATTCTCTCATGTGTAAAATACATTAACACCACATGCCTACTTGCCTGTTTCATAGGGTTCTTACGGGGATCAAATGAAAGTATATATGAAAATGTCTCTGTAAAACTATGAAATGGTGTACAGAAATAAAGAATTAAGAAAATGAGGTTTACATGAAAGCTCCTACAGCATAATATAGCCATTTACCACAGTTTATTGTATGTGTAACCCACAGAGATACATTGGTAATTCTGTTTTTCACACATTAACTTTAATAACAAGGTTACGAAAAAAAAAATAACAAGGTTATTGACCTTGACCTTAATAAATCAGCTAAAGGAGAGAGCTAAATAGGCTCTTCATCCATCATTGCTCTCTACAGTTTTTGAAGAGAGCTTACCATCCCCAAGTCACACAAACTTTAGGTGCTCTGACAAAGTTGTATATAGAACAAGGCACAAAAATTGCTATTATGAAGTTAATAGCAAGAATGTGAACACCATTGAATATTTTAAAAATCCCATAAACACAATGTATTTATAGAACAATAATTAAGAAGACAATATCAGACAATATAGAAAATGATGCTGTTGAAAACTCAATGTGTCTACTGAATGCAGCAAAAGTAACTTGCAGAGAAAAAAGTCATGATGTTAGTCATCTTTTTGTAAAAGTTAAAGAAAATCAGCTGAATATTTTAAAGGATAAAAGGCAACTCAAACCAAAAAAAAAAAAAAGGAAAGAAAAGAGAATTAAATAGCCAAGTTGGAAAATTGAACAGAAATGTAATTGAAAAACGAAACCATGATCCTACTTGCTAAAAACAGATAGACCAACAGCAAGAAGTAAATCAAGAGTAAACTGCAAATAAATTAAATAGAAGTGAGAAAGAATATAAAATCAAAATACAAAATAGAGTAAATACACAGTTGTATGAAAATGAATTCTACGTAATGAATAATTTATTTTTACAAAATATGATAAACAAAAACTGAAAAATAAATTGGAGATAATATCAAAGAAAGCAGAGGGATTATATGAGTTCATAGATAAATTATATAAAATGATCAGGGAATAATATCAATTATTATAAACCACTTTCAAGCATAGCAAAAATGGTAAAACTATAAGTAAACTCTGATCTTGGCTATAAAACCTGATAAAGATAGTACAAAAAAACCCCACTATAAGCCAATTTCATTTATTAATAAACATGTAAAAATGTTAAACAAAATACTAACAGAGAGAATTCAGCTATTTACTAAAAAATAATATACTATGAACAAGTGGGATTTGTCACAGAAATTTAAGGAATATTCAACATAAGAAAAATTACCAAAACAATATATCACATTAATAGTATAAACAAACCAAAAAAAAGTACTTAAAATATATAAACAGCTCATGCAGCTCAATATTAAAAAAAAAAAAACTCAATCAAAAAATGGGCAGAAGACCTAAATAGACATTTCTCCAAAGAAGACATACAGATGGCCAAGAAGCACATGAAAAGCTGCTCAACATCACTAATTATTAGAGAAACGCAAATCAAAACTACCATGAGGTATCACCTCACACCAGTTAGAATGGGCATCATCAGAAAATCTACAAACAACAAATGCTGGAGAGGGTGTGGAGAAAAGGGAACCCTCTTGCACTGTTGGTGGGAATGTAAATCAACACAGCCACTATGGAGAACAGTATGGAGGTTCCTTAAAAAACTAAAAATAGAATTACCATATGACCCAGCAATCCCACTACTGGGCATATACCCAGAGAAAACCATAATTCAAAAAGACACATGCACCCCAATGTTCATTGCAGCACTATTTACAGGTCATGGAAGCAACCTAAATGCCCATCGACAGACGAATGGATAAAGAAGATGTGGTACATATATACAATGGAATATTACTCAGCCATAAAAAGGAACGAAATTGGGTCATTTATAGAGACGTGGATGGACCTAAAGACTGTCATACAGAGTGAAGTAAGTCAGAAAGAGAAAAATAAATATCGTATATTAACGCATATATGTGGAACCTAGAAAAATGGTACAGATGAACCAGTTTGTAGGGCAGAAATAGAGACACAGATGTAGAGAACAAATGTATGGACACCAAGGGGGGAAAGTGGCGGTGGGGTGGTGGTGGTGGTATGAATTGGGAGATTGGGATTGACATATATACATTGATATGTGTAAAATAGATAACTAATAAGAACATGCTGTATAAAAATAAAATAAAATAAAATTCAAAAAAAAATTAAATTAAATTAAAAAACAAAACAAAACAATAAAAACCCATACTTAAACATATGCTCAAAGGGTTTTCAAAAAAAAAATCAGAATTTATTTACTTAAGCAGAAAATACTGGAATAGAAAGATATTTCATTATAACCTCACAAAAATGCTATTAAATCCTTACTATGTGAAAAGATATTGAAAGGAGGATCTACTTAAACCAATGAACTAGCTTTCTACATAAAGGAGGAAAACATTAAATATGTTCTCATTAACAACAGAAACAAAGTGCAAATGCCCATTGTCATTGTTTACTAATTAATACTGCATTTCAGATTCTTACAAATGCAATGACACTTAAGGAAATAATTTTAAATTAGAGAGAAAAAAAGAAAATGTTAATTTCAGAAGTATCATTGTATACCAATATTTTAAAATCAGCTATAAAATTATCAAAGTTATTAAAAGAGTTTAGCAAAATAGTCAGTGATAATATAAATATATAAATCCATAGTATTGCTCTACACCATTTCCATATCATTAAAAGTAGTCAGAAATTAAAATTAAAAACAATTTATTAATTCCAACAATGAAAATGTAGAATAGAGATGTTTTAAAGGAATGCAAAATTTATGCTAAATTGTGAATAGAAAAATAAATATCACAGAAATGAAAATCCTTCATAGGTTAATTTGTAAATTAAAACAACTTCAAAGTGAACTTCAACTATTCCTAATATAACTTGAAAAATATTTTTAAATTCATTTGCAATGGAATTCCTTTTTAAAATGGAAACAAATTAGCAATCCTTGATGCAGTTACTTCTAGCAGCCCAGTTAAATTACCGAAAAGGAGGATAAGTCCAAAATTAAAAACAACTCTGAAAACTGAGACATGCAGACAAGCTGGATGCCAGAATCTGGGAGGAATTTTCATTATCTATAAGACCTATGGAGCTGGATTGAGAAAAAACAACTGGTGACTTCCTTTTGCTTTACAACAACATAATAGTTTTTAAAAGTTCAAACAACATGAAATAAAATGTGAAGACACTTGTCTCTCATTCACAATCTCCTCCCTGCCTCAGAAAACTAGGATCAGGGCCAACCAGATTGTTGAGCATCCATCCTTCTGATATCATGATATTCCTATTTTATGACTTTTCTTTCAACCCTCTCTTCTTTCTACATTCATTCAAAGGAGGTACTTCTAGGAACAGATTGTTAAAAGGGGGAGTAATGTTTCACAAAAAAAGAAAAACTAACAGGGATTATATGCTGAAATGGAAATTCTTCTCAAGAAAAGGATTATATGGAGGTGCAAAAAAGAAAGAGGCCTGGTACAGTACAGTTCATTTGGGGAACTACAATTTTTCATTTATTCCATTGTTTCAGAACATTAGAAAACTTGAAAGAGAGAACAGAAGATAGCACCTCTGGTGAGGAAAGCCACACTACATGAATTCTGAATAAATACTTAGAATTGGGCTCAAAATTGCATGCAACAAACTGTAGAACTATGAAGGGATTTGGCACAGAAGACAGAAGAAGGAGAAGCCATGCCATCTCTCTTTTGTAAAAACTTCCATATGGATAACTCTCTCATTTGAAAATGAGTAAATCACACACATACACACACACACACACACACACACACACAATGAGGACTGTAAAAAAATAATGCAGAAGAAGGGAAGAAGTCCATCATCCTAAAAATGAAAAGAAAAAGGAATTTCCTGAAAATAATCCTCTGTAGGAAGCAGAAGACATCATCAGAAATTTTTGTGTGACATTTGCTCAGATGCAAAAGCTAGGTCTCCATGAAGGAGGATCAGAGAGCAATAAAAAAGGGAGGGAAAAAGTAAAACGTTACAAAAGAATGAGAAATAAACCTAAATTTCATGAAAACCATTAAGGACATTAACATATTTCCCCAAATATTGCCCAGTTCAGTTGAACTTATAGGTACATTTTGCCAAACCTTCAAGGAACAGATCATCTATATCTTATACAAGTTTTTTCAAAAAATACAGAAAATGAGATAAAGCAGTCTAACTCATTTTCTAACAGTAATATTGGGTTGGCCAAAAAGTGCCTTTGGCTTTTAAGTAAAAATAGAAGGCACATTTTTCATTTTCACCAAGAACTTTATTGAACAACATGTTCACTGTTTTGTTCCACTACCCTCTACCATTTTTTTCAGGCAACTTCATAATTTCATCTTCCCAAAACATTTTATCTTTTTGAGCAAAGAACTGTTCCAGGTGCCTTTTACAGTCTTCCAGGGGATTGAAATTTTTTCCATTAAGAGAATTTTTTAAAGACCTAAATAAATGGAAATCCGAAGGTGCAATGTCTGGTGAATATGGCAGATGAATCATAATTTCCCAGCCAAAGCTCTAACAGTTTTTGCCTTGTCATCAAAGAAACACGTGGTCTTGTGTTATCCTGATGGAAGATTATGCATTTTCTGTTGACTAATTCTGGATGCTTTTCGTTGACTGCTGCTTTCAGTTGGTCTAATTAGGAGCAGTACTTGTTGGAATTAATCGTTTGATTTACCGGAAGGAGCTCATAATCGAGGACTCCCTTCCAATCCCACCATATACACAACATCACCTTCTTTGGATGAAGACTGGCCTTTGGTGTGGTTGGTGGTGGTTCATTTCGCTTGCCCCATGATCTCTTCCATGCCACGTTATTGTACAGTATCCACAATTTGTTTTAAAAAAGGAACGTTTTCATTACGTTTAAGTAGAGAATTGCATGCGGAAATATCGTCAAGAGGGTTTTTTTGCTTAACTTATGTGGAACCCAAACATCAAAGTGATGAACAGAACCAAGCTGGTGTAAATGATTTCCAGTGCTTGATTTGGATATTTTGAGTATGTCAGCTATCTTCCGCATGATATGATGTTGATTGTTCTCAACTAATGTCAGGATTTGATCGCTATCAACTTCAACTGGTCTACCTGACTGTGGAGCATCATCCAGCAAGAAATTTCCAGCACAAAACTTCACAAACCACTTTTGACACGTTCGATCAGTCACAGCACCTTCTCCATACAATGCACAAATCTTTTTTTGCGTTTCAGTTGCTTTTTTACCTTTCTTGAAATAATAAAGCATAATATACCAAAAATGTTGCTTTTTGTCTTCCATCTTCAATATTAAAATGGCTACACAAAAACTCACCTATTTTGATGGCTTTTTTTAAGTGCATACTGATATGACAGCTGTCATACACAATCTAACAAAATTGTTTCGAATGAAGTTAAAGACAGCTAAGTGCTACTAGAGCCATCTTATGGAAAAAGATGAATGAACCTTTTGGCCAACCCAATATAATCAAACTTTCGAAACTGGATAAGATTGGAACAAGAAAATAAAAATGTTGGCCCAGTACCTCTACAAATAACAGATGCAAACAGTCCTAAGTGAAATATTAACCAACCTGAATTCAAAAATATATTTAAAAATTATACATCATGATTATATGAATTTTCCCCTAGGAATTCAAAGGAAATCTGTCATTGTAATTCAAAATACTAAATAAGTAAAAGAGAAAAATCATGAATATTTAAAATGCATTTGGAAGAGACTGACTTCCAGAATGACGAAGTAAGGACCTCTGAAAATCTGCTCCTCCATTTTAAAAGCAACAAGAAAACCAGGAAAAAAAGTCAAAATCAACTTTTTCAGAACTCTGGAGATTAACCAAAGATTTGCAACAATCTGAAGATCATTTATTGAAGCAAAATGGCTGAGGCTTAATAAAAACAGTGAGTTTTTACCTTGCTCTATTCTCATCCTCCTCTCCCATCTCCATGGTAGTCTTGAAAACCAACAACCTCATAATCATGGTAGCTGTGAAAAACAGCAGCTTTGCAGCCACTGGAGAAGGCTGACATGTTTGAAGCTGCCCAAAAGTCCCAACTCCAGAGAACTGTTGCTATTGGCCATGTCTAGCCGTTTCCGTAGTAACCCCCATTTTCAAAGCTCATCTTTATACAACTTGATTCAGGGCTTGCTCAATGAGAACAAACTTTTACCTGAGCCATTTGTCAAAAAGTATCAATTGACCATCATTTAACACAATGGCTGCCTGTAATGTTGATAAAAGTTGGGGCCAAAAAGAAGTTGACCTGAAAAAAGTCAAAGGAAGGAAGAGGTGCAAGATGGCAGTATAAGAAGACTGTGAGTGCACCTCCTTCCACAGAAACACCAAATCTATACCTACATACAGAGGAATTCCTCCTAAAGGAGACCCAAGGCCTGATTGAACAGCTTCTACACATAGAAGGACCATGTAGAAATGGTAAGAAAGATGCAGACACAGTATCCATGGGAACCCCACCCCCAACACACTGACCTGCAGTAGGGAGGGATATTGCTGAGGAGCTTTAGCACAGACTTGCTCACTCTGGGAAACAGTGAAAAACAGCAGTTTAAAGGGTACCTAGACTATACGGCAAGGAAATCCATTTACTAACTTTAGGGCTTCTGTCAAATGGATAGTGAACTGCTGAAGTCCTCTTCAGGGTCAGAGGCACTAGCAAGCACCATTGTTGGATTTCTCCCTGGACTCCCTGTAGCTTGCATCCACTCCAGCTCCAGCTGTCCTGCCATGGCTGCCTTGACGTGATGCTCCCAAGACTGCCTCCAGCCCATGCCCACTCCAGCTCCACCAAAGCAACCTCAGCACAGCACTCCCAGGGACTGCCCCTGGCCTGCACCTGTCCCAGCTGCAGCCAGCCTGACAAAGCAAAAAAGCCCAAGCAGTCTACACAGGGGACTCTCCCACACAAACCACTTCTTCAAGACTGGGAGAAGTAGTGTTTCACCTAATTCATAGAAACAAACACCAAAAGTCAAACAAAATGAGGAGACAGTGGAATGAGTACCAAATGAAAGAATAAAATAAAACACCAGGAAAAAACCCCTAATGAAATGGAAATAAGTAATTTACATGATAAAGAGTTCAAAGAAATGGTCATAAGGATGCTCACTGAACTTGGGAGCAGAATGGAGGAACTCAATGAGAACGCCTGCAAAGACTTAGAAAATGTAAGTAAAAATCAATCGGAACTGAAGAATACAATATCTGAAATGAAAATATACTAGACGGAAGCAACAGCAGATTAGATGATATAGAACAATGAATAAGAAATCTGGATGATGAAATGGTGGATATCGCCCAATCAGAACAGCAAAAAGAAAAGATTTGTTTTTAATGAGAAGAGTTTAAGGGGCCTCTGAGACAACATCAAGCATATTAACATTTGCATTATAAAGGTCTCAGAAGGAGAAGAGAGAGAAAGGGACAGAAAACTTATTTGAAGAAATAATGGCAGAAAATTGCCCTAACCTAGGGAAGGAAACAGACATTCAGGTAAGAAAGCATAAAGAGTTTCAACCAAGAAGAACCCAAAGAGACCCACACCAAGACATATTATAATTAAAATGGCAAAATTAAAGATAAATCACATACAAGGGAAGCCCTACACAATTTTTAGCTGATTTTTCAGCAGAAACTTTATAGGCCAGAAAGGAGTGAAAGGATATATTTAAAGGGCTGAAAGAAAGAAAAAAAAAAAACTTAAAACCTAGAATAATCTATCTGGCAAGGTTGTCATTTAGATTTGAAGGAGAAATAAAGAGTTTCCCACATAAGTAAAAACTAAAGGAGTTCATCACCACTAAACCAGCCTTACAAAAAATGTTAAAGGGTCTTTTTTAAGCAGAAAAGAAAGGCCACAACTAGAAACAAGAAGATATATGAAAGAAAAAAATCTCACTGGTAAAGGTAAATATATAGTAAAGACAGTGGACCACCCACTTAAAAGCTAGTATGAGGTTTAAAAGATAGAAGTAGTACAATCAATTATAACTACAATAACCAGTCAGAGGACACACAAAATTATAAGATGTAAAATGTGACATCAAAAAACATTGGTGGGGGTGGGTAAAATGTAGTTCTTTTAAAATGCTTTCAAACTTAAGTGACTATCAGCTTAAAATCAATGGCTATATATACAGGTCTTTATATATAAACCTCATGGTAACCACAAACCAAAAACCTACAATGCATACACAAAAAATAAGGAGAAAGAGTCCGAGCACTACACTAAAATAATTCATCAAACTACAAGGGAAGAAACCAAGAGAAGAAGACAGGAACTGAGAAGACCTACAAAAACAACCAGAATACAATTAACAAAATGGCAATAAGTACATACGTATCGATAATTTATTTAAATGTAAATGGAGTAAATGCTCCAATCAAAAGACATAGGGTAGCTAAATGGATAAAAAAATAAGACCCATCTATATGCTGCCTATAAGAGACTCACCACAGATCTAAAGGCACACATAGACTGAAAGTAAAAGGATGGAAAAAGGTATTCCATGCAAATGGAACAAAAAAGAAAGCTGAGGTAGCAACACTCATATCAGACAAAATAGACTTTAAAACAAAGACTATAACAAAAGACAAGGGCATTATGTAATGATAAAGGTGTCAGTCTAACAAAAGGATACAGCATTTGTAAACATTTATGCACCCAACATAGGAGCACTTAACTATGTAAAGCAAATATTAACAGAAATAAAGGTTGAAATAGACAGCAATACAATAATAGCAAGGGACTTTAATACCCCATGTACATCAATGGATAGATCACAGACAGAAAATTAATAAGGACACATTGGATCAGATAGACTTCCTAGATATATACGGAAGATTCCATCCAAAAGCAGCAGAACACACATTCCTTCCAAGTGCACATGGACCATTCTCCAGATAGATCACATGTTAGGCCACAAAACAAGTGGCCTAACATGCAATCTCAATAAATTTAAGATCTTTTCCAACCACAATGGTATGAAACTTAGAAATCAACTGTAAGAAGAAAACTGAAAAAGCACAAACACATGGCGATAAAACCACATGCTACTAAACAACTAATGGGTCACTGAAGAAATCAAAGAGGAAATTAAAGAATACCTTGAGACAAATGAAAATGGAAATAGAAATTTCCAAAATCTATGGGATGTATCAAGAGCATCCTAAGAGGGAAATGTATAGCAATACAGGCCTACTTCAAGAAACAAGAAGGATCTCAATTAAACAGTCTAGATGTACATTTAAAGGAACTAGAAAATGAAGAAAAAGCAAAGACTAAAGTTAGTAGAAGAAAGAAAATAATGAAGATCAGGTGGAAATAAATGAAATGGAGACAAAAAAACCAGAAAAGATCATTGAAATTGAAAGTTGGTTCTTTGAAAAGATAAACAAAATTGACAACATTTAGCCAGAGTTATCAAGAAAAAAAGAGAGAGACCCCAAATAAATAAAATCAGAAATGAAAGAGGAGAAATTACAATCAACAGCACAGATATACAACAGGTCATAGGAAAATACTATGAACAATTACGTGCCAACAAATTAGACAACTTAGAAGAAATGGATACATTTCTAGAAACATAATCTTCCAAGACTGAAGAAATATAAAATCTAAATAGACCAATTACTAGTAAAATTGAATCAGTAATTTTAAAACTCCCCAAAAGCAGAAGTTGGCTCTAGAAGGCTTCACAGGTGAATTCTACCAAACATTTAAAGAAGAGTTAATACCTATCCTTCTCAAATTATTCCAAAAAATTGAAGAGGAAAGAACATTTCCAAATTTATTTTGCAAAGCCAGCATTACCCTGATACCAAAGCCAGTGAAAGACATCACACACACACAAAAATTGCAGGCTAATATCCCTAATAAACATAGATGCAAACATCCTTAACAAAATATTACCAAATCTAATTCAACAACACATTAAAAGGATCATACACCATGATCAAGAGGGATTCATTCCAGAGATGTAAGAATGGTTTAACATCCACGAATCAATCAAAGTGATACACCTGATAAAAACCCTCCACAGAGTCAGTATAGAGGGAACATACCTCAGCACAATGAAGGTCATATATGACAAATCCACAGTTAACATCATAGTCAACGTTGAAAAGATGAAAGCTTTTCCTGTAATATCAGGAACAAGAAAAGGAAGCCCATTTTCACCACTTTTATTCAACATATTATTGGAAGTCCTAGCCACAGTAATTAGGCAAGAAAAAAAATAAAGGGCATCTAAATTGGAAAGGAAGATGTTAAACTGTCACTATTTGCAGATGACATTATACTGTATATGGAAAACCCTAAAGACTACACACATACACGCACACACACACAAAAAAAACTATTAGAACTAATAAATGAACTCAGTAAAGTTGTAGAATATAAAATTAATATACAGAAATCTATTGCAGGGGCTTCCCTGGTGGTGCAGTGGTTAAGAAACTGCCTGCCAATGCAGGGGACATGGGTTTGAGCCCTGGTCCGGGAAGATCCCATTGCCATGGAGCAACTAAGCCCATGTACCAAAACTACTGAGCCTGTACTCTAGAGCCTGCGAGCCACAACTACTGAGCCCATGTGTCATAACTACTGAAGCCCACGTGCCTAGAGCCCATGATCCACAACAAAGAGAAGCCACCACAATAAGAAGCCTGCGCACCACAACGAAGAGTAGCCCCTGCTCGCTGGTCAGCTACATGCAAAAGAATGAAACTAGAACACTTTCTAGACAACCATATACACACAAAAATAAACTCAAAATGGATTTAAGACTTCAATGTAAGATCTGAAACCTCAAAACTCCTAGAATAAAACATAGGCAGTAAGCTCTTTGACATTAGTCTTAACGATATTTTTTTGGATATGTCTCCTCAGCCAAGGGAAACAAAAGTAAAAACAAACAAATGGGACTACATCAGACTAATAAGCTTTTGCATAGTGATGGAAACTGCCAAGAAAAAGAAAAGGCAACCTACTGAATAAAAGAAGCTATTTGCAAATGATATATCCAATAATAGGTTGATATCTAACATATATAAAGAACTCATACAACTCAATATCAAAAAACAAGCAACCCAATTAAAAAATGAGCAGAGGACCTGAATAGATATTTTTCCAAAGAAAACATACAGATGGCCAACAGGCACATGAAAAAGTTGCTCAGTATCACTAATCATCAGGTAAATACAAATAAAAACTACACTAAGATACCACCTCACACATATCAGAAGGGCTGTTATCAAAAAAGCCAAACAGGGGCTTCCCTGGTGGCGCAGTGGTTGAGAATCTGCCTGCTAATGCAGGGGACATGGGTTCGAGCCCTGGTCTGGGAGGATCCCACATGCCGCGGAGCAACTAGGCCCATGAGCCACAACTACTGAGCCTGCACATCTGGAGCCTGTGCTCTGCAACAAGAGAGGCCGCAATAGTGAGAAGCCCGTTTACTGCGATGAAGAGTGGCCCCTGCTTGCTACAACTAGAGAAAGCCCTCACACAGAAACAAAGACCCAACACAGCAAAAATAAATTAATTAATTAATAAACTCCTACCCCCAACATCTTCTTAAAACAAACAAACAAACAAACAAACAAAAAGCAAGAAACAGCAAGTGTTGCCAAGGATGTGGAGAATAGGAAACACTTGTGCACTGTTGGTAGAAATGTAAATTGGTGCAGTCACTATGGAAAATGATACGGAGGTTTCCCAAAAACAAAAATAGAACTACCATAAAATCCAGCAATTCTACTTCTGGGTATTTATCAGAAGAAAACAAAAAACTTTAATTTGAAAAGATATATGTACCCCTATGTTAATTGCAGCACTATTTATAACAGCCAGATATGAAAGCAACATGTGTCCATTGATAGACAAATGGATAAAAAAGATGTGAGATATATATGAAATGAAATCTTGCCATTTGTGGCAACATGGATGGACCTGGAGGGTATTATTCTAGTGCTAAATGGAATAAGTCAGACAGAGAAAAACAAATACTGTATGATTTCACTTATATGTGGAATTCTAAAGACAAAACCAATGAACAAACAAAATAAAACAGAATCATAGATACAGACAACAAATTGCTGGTGGTCAGAGGGGAGGGGGATGAAGGGATGAACAAAATAGGAGAAGGGGATTAAGAGGTATAAGCTTCCAGCTATAAAATAAATAAGTTATGAGGATATAACATAATCATAGGCAATATAGTCAGTAATATTGTAACAACTTTGTATGGTGACAGATGGTCCCTGACTTATTGTGGTAATCATTTCACAATGTATAAAAATATTGAATCACTATGTTGTACATCTGAAACTAATATAATATTGTACATTAATTATAAATCAATTAAAAAAACATAAAAGGAAAATCTGGGAAATAAGATATCCATAAGGGGCTTTGAAAAGCTACAACATATTCCTGGAATCCAGAAAGCTACATGCACACACAGAGCAATGCACATATCCAGAAAAGACCTAAGAAGTCCGTAATTTATCACCTCTGAACTTGAGGTTCTGTGCAAGCAGGAGGTGAAGGCTAAGGCAGAATTGTAAACTGTCTGGCTGTGTTAAAAGTGTGCTCAACACACAAACTGAGTCACTCAGCCAAGGCTTGGAAAATTATTGGCAAAACATTTAAGGAAATATCAGTCCAAACATTATCTGATCATTAAGCTAACTAAGCAGAGACTTTAGTGGCCACATAAAACAAAGAATACAGACTTCACAGAATTAGTTCAGGAAAGTCACTAAGTAAGCAAACAGCAACAATAAACTCTGGGGGAGGAGGGATTTGATTTCCAAAGTTGCCACATTATATTATTATAAATGTCTAGCTTTAACAAAAATAATTATACTACATGCTAAGAAAGTATGATCCATACACACACACACACACACACACACACACACACACACACACACACACACAAACTGTCAATAGAAAACTGTCCTGAGGAAGCATGGATGTTAGTCTTTCTAGAAAAAGACTTTATATCAACTATTATGAATACGTTCAAAGAACCAAAGGAAGCCATGTCTAAAGAACTAAAGTATGAAAAAATGTCTCATAAACTAGAGAATATAAAAAAATAGAAATTATTTTAAAAAACAAATAGAAATTCTGGCTTTGTAAAGTAAAATTACTGAAATGAAATTTCACTAAAGGGGCTTAACAGCATATTTGAACTAGCAGAAGAAATGATCAGTGAACTTGAAGTTATGTTGATTGAAATTGGTCTGAGGAATTGAATGAAAAAAGAATGAGGAATAAAATATCTAGGAATAAACCTACCTAAGGAGACAAAAGACCTGTATGCAGAAAATTATAAGACACTGATGAAAGAAATCAAAGATGATACAAGTAGATGGAAAGATGCCATGTTCTTGGATTGGAAGAATCAACATTGTGAAAATGATTATATGAAATAAAAGGAATCCAAATGAGAAAAGAAGAAGTAAAGCTGTCACTGTTTGCAGATGATATGATACTATACACAGAAAATCCTAAAGATGCTACCAGAAAACTACTTGAGCTAATCAATGAATTTGGTAAAGTAGCAGGATACAAAATTAATGCACAGAAATCTCTGGCATTCCTATACACTAATGATGAAAAATCTGAAAGTGAAATTAAGGAAACACTCCCATTTACCATTGCAACAAAAAGAATAAAATACCTAGGAATAAACTTACCTAAGGAGACAAAAGACCTGTATGCAGAAAACTATAAGACACTGATGAAAGAAATTAAAGATGATACAAACAGATAGAGAGATATACCATGTTCTTGGATTGGAAGAATCAACATTGTGAAAATGACTCTACTACCCAAAGCAATCAACAGATTCAATGCAATCCTTATCAAAACTACCACTGGCATTTTTCACAGAACTAGAACAAAAAATTTCACAATTTGTATGGAAAAACAAAAGATCCCTAATAGCCAAAGCAATCTTGAGAAAGAAAAATGGAGCTGGAGGAATCAGGCTCCCTGACTTCGGACTATACTACAAAGCTACAGTAATCAAGACAGTATGGTACTGGCACAAAAACAGAAAGACAGATCAATGGAACAGGATAGAAAGCCCAGAGATAAACCCACGCACATATGGTCACCTTATCTTTGATAAAGGAGGCAGGAATGTACACTGGAGAAAGGACAGCCTCTTCAGTAAGTGGTGCTGGGAAAACTGGACAGCTACATGTAAAAGTATGAGATTAGATCACTCCCTAACACCATACACAAAAATAAGCTCAAAATGGATTAAAGACCTAAATGTAAGGCCAGAAACTATCAAACTCTTAGAGGAAAACATATGCAGAACACTCTATGACATAAATCACAGCAAGATCCTTTTTGACCCACCTCCTAGAGAAATGGAAATAAAAACATAAATAAACAAATGGGACCTAATGAAACTTCAAAGCTTTTGCACAGCCAAGGAAACTATAAACAAGATGAAAAGACAACCCTCAGAATGGGAGAAAATATTTGCAAATGAAGCAACTGACAAAGGATTAATCTCCAAAATTTATAAGCAGCTCATGCAGCTCAATAACAAAAAAACAAAAACCCAATCCAAAAATGGGCAGAAGACCTAAATAGACATTTCTCCAAAGAACATATACAGACTGCCAACAAACACATGAAAGAATGCTCAACTTCATTAATCATTAGAGAAATGCAAATCAAAACTACAATGAGATATCATCTCACACCAGTCAGAATGGCCATCATCAAAAAATCTAGAAACAATAAATGCTGGAGAGGCTGTGGAGAAAAGGGAACCCTCTTGCACTGTTGGTGGGAATGTAAATTGATACAGCCACTGTGAAGAACAGTATGGAGGTTCCTTAAAAAACTACAAATACAACTACCATATGACCCAGCAATCCCACTATTGGGCATATACCCTAAGAAAACCATAATTCAAAAAGAGTCATGCACCAAAATGTTCACTGCAGCTTTATTTACAATAGCCAGGACATGGAAGCAATCTAAGTGTCCATCATTGGATGAATGAATAAAGAAGATGTGGCACATATATACAATGGAATATTACTCAGCCATAAAAAGAAACGAAATTGAGCTATTTGTAATGAGGTGGATAGACCTAGAGTCTGTCATACAGAATGAAGTAAGTCAGAAAGAGAAAGACAAATACCGTATGCTAACACATATATATGGAATTTAAGAAAAAAAAATGTCATGAAGAACCTAGGCGTAAGACAGGAATAAAGACACAGACCTAGTAGAGAATGGACTTGAGGATATGGGGAGGGGGAAGGGTAAGCTGTGACAAAGCAAGATACAGGCATGGACATATATACACTACCAAACATAAGGTAGATAGCTAGTGGGAAGCAGCTGCACAGCAGAGGGAGATCAGCTCTGTGCTTTGTGACTGCCTGGAGGGGTGGGATAGGGAGAGCGGGAGGGAGGGGGACGCAAGAGGGAAGAGATATGGGAACATATGTATATGTATAACTGATTCACTTTGTTATAAATCAGAAACTAACACACCATTGTAAAGCAATTATACTCCAATAAAGATGTAAAAAATAAAAATAAAAAAATAAAGTAAGAGAGCGACAGGCAAAAAAAGAAAAAAAAAAGAATGAGGAAAAATAAGTAGAATTTCAGAGACCTGTGGAATACCATCTAGCCTACCAATATACACATATGAGACTCCCAGAAGGAGAGAAGAGAGAGAAAAGAGTAGAAAGAATATTTGAAGAAATAGCGAAAAACGATAATTTACACATCCATGGAGCTCAATGGACTCCAAGTAGAATAAAGAGATCCACACTAAGTTGCATTATAATCAAACTGTCAAAGAAAAGTCGAAGAGGATATCTTGAAAACAGCAGAGAGAAGAAACTATCACATTCAAAATATTCTCAGTAAAACTAACAGCTGATTTCTCATCAGAAACTAGGGAGGACAGAAGGCAGTGGTATGACATTTTCAAGTGCTGAAAGACTGTCAAGAATTCTATATCCAGCAAAACTATTCTTCAAAAATGAAGGGGAAATTAAAACACTCCCAAATTAACAAAAACAGAGAATTGGTCATAAGCAGACCTACCTTACAAGAAATACTAAAGAGTCAGTCCTTCAGACTTAAATGAAAGGACACTAGACCATAAATTGAATCCACAAGAAGAAAAAAGGACACAGGTAAAGGTAACTACAGAGGTAAATATATAAGATACCATAAATGTATATTGTTTGTAAATCTTTTCTTCTCCAATCTGAGTTAAAAGACCAACTGCACAATTTAGAGAAGAGCTAACACCCATCCTTCTCAAACTCTTCCAAAAAATTGAGGAGGAAGGAACACTCCCAAACTCATTCTATGAGGCCACCATCACCCTGATACCAAAACCAGACAAAGATACAACAAAAAAAGAAAATTACAGACCAACATCACTGATGAATATAGATGCAAAAATGCTCAACAAAATACTAGCAAACAGAATCCAACAACACATTAAAAGGATCATAGACCATGATCAAGTGGGATTTATCCCAGGGATGCAAAGATTCTTCAATATACACAAATCAATCAATGTGCTACACCATATTAACAAATTGAAAAATAAAAACCATATGATCATCTCAATAGACGCAGAAAAAGCTTTTGACAAAATTCAACACCCATTTATGATAAAAACTCTCCAGAAAGTGAGCATAGAGGGAACCTCCCTCAACATAATCAAGGTCATATATGACAAACCCACAGGAAACATCATTCTCAATCATGAAAATCTGAAAGCATTTCCACTAAGATCAGGAGCAAGACAAGGATGTCCACTCTCACCACTATTATTCAACATAGCTTTGGAAGTCCTAGCCACAGCAATCAGAGAAGAAAAAGAAATAAAACGACTCCAAATTGGAAAAGAAGAAGTAAAACTGTCACTGTTTGCAGATGACATGATACTATACATAGAGAATCCTAAAGATGCCACCAGAAAACTACTAGAGCTAATCAATGAATTTGGTAAAGTTGCAGGATACAAAATTAATGCACAGAAATCTCTGGCATTCCTATACACTAATGATGAAAAATCTGAAAGAGAAATTAAGGAAACATTCCCATTTACCACTGCAACAAAAAGAATAAAATACCTAGGAATAAACCTACCTAGGGAGACAAAAGACCTGTATGCAGAAAATTATAAGACATTGATGAAAGAAATTAAAAATGATACCAACAGATGGAGAGATATACCATGTTCTTGGGTTGGAAGAATCAATATTGTGAAAATGACTATACTACCCAAAGCAATCTACAGATTCAACGCAATCCCTACCAAAATACCACTGGCATTTTTCACAGAGGTAGAACAAAAAAATCTTAAAAATTTGTATGGAGACACAAAAGACCCCGAATAGCCAAAGCAGTCAGGAGGGAAAAAAACAGAGCTGGAGGAATCAGGCTCCCTGACTTCAGACTATACTACAAAGCTACAGTAATCAAGACAATATGATACTGGCACAAAAACAGAAACATAAATCAATGGAACAAGATAGAAAGCCCAGAGATAAACCCACGCACCTATGGTCAACTAATCTATGACAAAGGAGGCAAGGATATACAATTGGAGAAAAGACAGGCTATGCAATAAGTAGTGCTGGGAAAATTGGACAGCTACATGTAAAAGAATGAAATTAGAACACTCCCTAACACCTTATACAAAAATAAACTCAAATGGATTTGAGACCTAAATGTAAGACTGGACACTATAAAACTCTTAGAGGAAAACATAGGAAGAACACTCTTTGACATAAATCACAGCAAGATCTTTTTTGATCCACCTCCTAGAGTAATGGAAATAAAAGCAAAAATAAACAAATGGGACCTAATGAAACTGAAAAGCTTTTGCACAGCAAAGGAAACCATAAACAAGATGAAAAGACAACCCTCAGAATGGGAGAATATATTTGCGAAAAGAATCAACGGACAAAGGATTAATCTCCAAAATATATAAACAGTTCATGCAGCTCAATATTAAAAAAACAAACAACCCAATCCAAAAATGGGCAGAAGACGTAAACAGACATTTCTACAAAGAAGACATACAGATGGCCAAGAAGCACATGAAAAGCTGCTCAACATCACTAATCATTAGAGAAATGCAAATCAAAAGTGCAATGAGGTATCACCTCACACCAGTTAGAATGGGCATCACCAGAAAATCTACAAACAACAAATGCTGGAGAGGGCGTGGAGAAAAGGGAACCCTCTTGCACTGTTGGTGGGAATGTAAATTGATACAGCCACTATGGAGAACAGTATGCAGGTTCCTTAAAAAACTAAAAATAGAATTACCATATGACCCAGCAATCCCACTACTGGGCATATACCCAGAGAAAACCATAATTCAAAAAGACACATGTACCCCAATGTTCATTGCAGCACTATTTACAATAGCCAGGTCACGGAAGCAACCTAAATGCCCATCGACAGATGAATGGATAAAGAAGATGTGGTACATATATACAATGGAATATTACTCAGCCATAAAAATGAACGAAATTGAGTCATTTGTTGAGACATGGATGGACCTAGAGACTGTCATACAGAGTGAAGTATGTCAGATAGAGAAAAACAAATATTGTATATTAATGCATGTATGTGGAACCTAGAAAAATGGTACAGATGAACCGGTTTGCAGGGCAGAAGTTGAGACACAGATGTAGAGAACAAACGTATGGACACCAAGGGGGGAAAACCACGGAGGGGTGGGGATGGTGGTGTGCCGAATTGGGTGATTGGGATTGACATGTATACACTGATGTGCATAAAATTGATGACTAATAAGAGCCTGCAGTATAAAAAAACAAAAAAACAAAAAAAAAAACTTAAACTAAACTTTCTTTAGGTTATTTGCATGCAAATATGTTAATATAAATGTTTCAGACATTACATGAAATTTCTAAAAATCTTATATGTTCTGGTATAATGTTATAAGTCATAATTCTAGTTATTACTTTAAAATGTATATATATATATAAAAAGACACATGCACCCCAATGTTCATTGCAGCACTATTTACAATAGCCAGGTCATGGAAGCAACCTAAGTGTCCATTGACAGATGAATGGATAAAGAAGATTGGTACATATATACAATGGAATATTACTCAGCCATAAAAAGGAACGAAATTCAGTCATTTGTTGAGTCGTGGATAGATCTAGAGACTGTCATACAGAGTGAAGTTAAGTCAGAAAGAGAAAAACAAATATCGTATATTAACACATATATGTGGAACCTAGAAAAATGGTACAGATGAACCAGTTTGCAGGGCAGAAATTGAGACACATATGTAGAGAACAAACGTATGGACACTAAGGGGGGACAGCAGTGGGGGTGTGGGGGGGTGGTGTGATGAACTGGGCGATTTGGATTAACATGTATACACTGATGTGTATAAAATTGATGACTAATAAGAACCTGCTGTATAAAATAAAAATGAAAGACAACTGCACAAAGCAGTAATTTGAAAACTGTGTTGATAGGCTTATAGTGTATAAAGATGTAGTTTGTATGATCATAATAG
Source organism: Aethalodelphis obliquidens (assembly GCF_003676395.1). Taxonomy (NCBI): domain Eukaryota; kingdom Metazoa; phylum Chordata; class Mammalia; order Artiodactyla; family Delphinidae; genus Aethalodelphis; species Aethalodelphis obliquidens. Next base: position 32,014,879 of record NW_020837951.1, on the reverse strand, counting down.
CACATAGGAGGTGGGGGTGAGGAATGAAACTATATGGGAGAAAAAAAATTTATACAATTGAAATTAAGTGGGTATTAATCCAGCATGGACTGTTATAACATGTTAATCCCCAGGGCAACCAGTAAGAAACTAATAAAAAATATGCAGTAAAAGAAATGACAAAGGAATTAAAATGGTACATTTAAAAATATCTATTTAACACAAAAGAAAGCCGTAATAGAACAACAGATGGAGAAAAAGACTTAAACCATGTAGAAAACAAATAGCAAACATAAAATGGCAGACACAAATACTACTGTGTGAGTAATTACAGTAACTATATATAGATTAAACACTCCAATTAAAAAGCTGGGATCAGCAAAATGGTTAAAAACAAAAACATGAGCCTACTATATGTGTTCTCTACAAGATACATGCAAAGATTCAAAGACAAATAGGTTGAAGAGACAAGGATAGAAAGCAGCATGCCATGTAAACAAAGTAGACCTGGAGTGGCTATACTAGTATCAGAAAGAAAAATAAAAACAACAGCTACTAGACTTTAAGTCAAAAATAGTTAATAGAGACAGAGAAAAACATTTTTAAATGGGAAAGGGGTCAATTCATCAGAAAGACATAACAATTATAAATACAAATGAACCTAACAATGAATACATGAGGCAATAACTGACAAAGTTAAAGGAAGAAATAGACAATTCAACAGTATTAGTTGGAGAATTCTGTATTTCAGTTTTAATAATGGATACAACAACTAGACACAAGACCAAAAAGGAAAGAGAAGACTTGAACAACACTATCAACCAACTACACCTAAAAGACATCAACAGAATATACTCCACCCAATGACAGCAGGATATATATTCTTCTCAAGCACAAATTAAACTTTCTCCAGGATAGACCATATATGAGGCTACAAAAAAAAATCTCAACAAATGCAGAAGGATTGAAATAATACAAATTATGTTCTCTGACCACAATGGAATGAAACAGATAAATATAACTAAATGGAGAATTCATCAAGGTTGTCAGAAACAAGACCCCTATAAAAATCAATAGCATTCAAATACCAACTATGTGTTAGATAATAATGCAACATAGTTGCAACAAAAGAGCTAAACGGTATCTAGCAGTCAACCTAACAAAGAACAAAGGAAAACTCCAATAAAAACATCAACGATTTCAGTAAATGGAATGATATATCAGATTCATGGAGAGATGATTAACTTAGTCAGTTCTTCCCACTTAATCTGCAAAGTCAATGCAGTCACAAAGAAAACATCAGCATTTTAAAAACATTTAAACAAATAATCCAAACTCTATAAGGGGTTATAAAAGTCCCCAAATAGCTTATAAATTTTTGAAGAAAAGGAGAAGAGAGGGAGTGATTCCCTCTAACCAGATATTATGACATTCTAAAAAGATAACGGAATTAAAACAATATGGTACTGGTGAAGGTCAATTAGGTCAATGGAATCAAACAGAGAGCTCAGAAATAAATTTATATTTGTATGGAAACTTGATATATGATAAAGGTGCATTTCAAAACAAGGGGAAAATAATTGTCTAGATGACACTGGAAAGACTGGCTCACTATATCAATAAAAATAAAGTTGGACTCCCTGCCTTACACCATATGTAAAAGTGAACTCAAGATGAATTAAAGACCGTCCTACAAAATATAAAGTTATAAAGCTAACAGAATAAAATATGAGAATATCTTTGTGACCTAGAGATATGAAATGCTTTCTTAAATAAGATCCAAAATGCACAAACCATAAGATTAAAAAAATATATTGATGGCTTTACTATGTCAAAAAACGGATTTCTTACTTACAGATAAATCTGAAAAAAAAATATGAGCAATAATTATAAAAAATATTGTTGAGAGAAATTAAGGAAAATTTAAATAAATGGAGAGGTATACCTTGTCCATAAATTGGAAGACTCAACATTGTTAAGATCAACTCTTCCTAAATTGATCTGTAGACTTCACATACTCACAATGAAAATTCTAGTGTGCTTTTTTCCAGTTATTGACAAAACCAATTCTAAAGTTCATATAAAAATGCAAAGGACCTAGAATAGCCAAAACAAATTTTAAAAAGAGAAAGAAAATTTGAGGATTTAACATTGCCTAATTTAAAGACTTATTACAAAGCCACAGCAATCAAAATGGTGTTTATTGATGAAAAGATAGAAAAGTAGATCAATGGAACAGAATAAAGAGTCCAGAAATGGACCAACATGAATATGGACAACTAATTTTTTAACAGATGCAAAGGTAATTCACTGGAGAAAAAAATCATTTTCAACCAATGGTGCTACAAAAGTTAGCTTATATATTTTTAAAATAATCTTTGATCCATATTTTGCACCTTCTACAAAAATTAACCCAAAATGGATCATAGACATAAATGTAAAACCCAAAACTATAAAACTTGGAGAAGAAAAGATAGGAGAAAATCTTTGTGATCTTGAGTTATGCAAAAATTTCTTATATAGGAAAACAAAAGCACAATCCATAAAAGAAAATAATGATAACTTAGACTTCATCAAAATTTAAAACTTCTGCTCTTTGAAAGACATTGTTAAGACAGTGAAAAGACAAATCACAGACTACAAAAACATACTTGCAAAGTACTTGTATTTAGGACATACAAGTATATAGGAATACAAACACATAAATACAAGTATACATAGGATATATAAATACAAGTATTTATACAAATACAATATATGATCAAGGTCTTAAATCTAAAATATATAAAGAACATTCAGAATTCAATAAGAAAATAACCCAATTAAAAGTGCACAAAAGATCTGAACAATTAAAAAAGATATATAGAGGGAAAATAAGCACACAAAAAAAATCCTCAACATAATCAGTTATTAGAGAAATGCTGATGAAAACCACAATGAGATACCATTCCTTGCCTATTAGAAAGGTTAAAATTAAATAAAATGACCATATCAACTGTGAGTAAGGATGTGGAGGAACTGGAACTCATACATCCTGCTGATTGGAATGTAAAATGGCAAAACCACTTTGGAAAACAGTTTGGAAGCTTCTCACTCAACACTATGTATTGTCTGTGTGTGTGTAAAATCTATTTCTATGCTGTATATGTTTAAGTTTATTGATTTTTTTACCACATAGTATTCCATGATACCTATCCATCCTCTGCAGGAAGAAAGTCAAGTTTACTTTCAACTTATTTATCCATTCTCTGCAGGAAGAAAGTGAACTTTATCTTCAATTGTTTACTACATCCTTTTACATCAACCCTTTTTTATCTTTTTAGGAATTTATCCAGGAGTGGGATTGCTGGGCCATAGTACATATGTACAATAAACACTGTTACATTGCTTTGTGGAATGGCTGACAAAGGTAAATTCCAACCAGTAGTGCACATGAGTTTCCATCTCCCATTTTTTTTTGATAATTGCCAAATGGTGATCTTTTAACTACATAATTCTTTCTAAATTTATTACTTGGCATATAAGGGAGAGCTTTTCAATCTCTACCTGCTCATTTAATTATTCATTTATCTAATCAGTATGGACTCATGGATTTCTATTTTATTCAAGGGATTATAATCAATCAAAGTCACTATTTTGATGCTCTAATTGTCCCAGAATGGGAGTCCCTTCAAGCTGGTACCTCTGTCCTTTTGATAAATCTCCATCAGTTTTTTAATAGACTTTTTTAAAGAGCAGTTTTAGGTTTACAGAAAAATTGCACAGAAAGTACAGAGAGTTCCCATATATCTCTCACCTTTCACCCCTCTCCCCACACAGTTTCTTCCTTGAGGTCAGGTAATGAAGGTCAGGTAATATTCAGGGATTCTGAATACCCTAATAAACCAGGAGGCCATTAAATACATTCTCAGAAGTGGAATCTTTCCAATCTTTTGTTGCCAAAATGTTGCCTCATGTAGGCTTTATATATAAACAATAAATTCCATACTCTAAGCTTAGAGATATCTTCACAACCTGACAACACTTTTGTAACACTTCCTTCTAATCACAAAGGAAAAAACAGAATGTTTGGAGCCATTTCTCTATTCCCTGAAAACATGCCCCACGCATGTCATTCCTAATTCCTGTATATCACAAAATTGATTGATCATAGAGCCACAGAGTTAAAACTATCAGAAATTTTTTGCAATCATTATCTTATAGATGGGACAACTGAGGCCTAGAGAGGTGAAATCACTTCCCTTAAGTTCATAAAGCAAATTAGCAACAAAGTCTGTTAACCAAAGTCTGTTAACCAAAGTCTGTTGATTTCTAATCATCTTACCAAATATTCCTACAGTGATAAAAATTAATTCTCCCACCCACACATAAGCCTTTCATCCACTGGTTCACTTAAAAACTGTTCCAGGACCATTGTTAATAATTATTACCAAACATCAGTAGGTTTCGATACTAAGCTGTAAAACAACAGACAGCACCACACACCCAATTATTGCTAATGATACATGGTGGACCAGTGTTCTACCTAATCGATAGGTTTCTTTCATTTGTTTTTGTTGCGTGTGTGTGTGCATTTGTGTGTTTTATTTTTTTCCTCCAATTTCTGTGAGTATCATATAAAAAGGGAAGTTGGAAATGTGAAGGCTTCTATTGTTGCACAGACATGTGACTCTTGTCAAAATGGCATTAAAATTGCTCAGACACTGAAATGAAAGCAAATGTGCGTACCTATCACATTATGTAGGGAAACCAATGTAGGTTGAGTTGCATGTCACAAAATGCCCCACATGTGACATACAAGGAAAATGACATAATCCAAGTATTCAGCAAAAGCAGCCCACAGTAACAACTGCATCATTTCTGAAGAGGAAGAGAGAACAGATGGCTCAGCAAGCAATTGTAGAACAGCCAGCTTCCCCCTCCACACCTCCAGAACCAAATTGCCTCCCAGTGTCTCATCCCAGGCCCTGGGGAAACTCAGAGGCAAAACACTCCAGTACCATATTAGCAGCAGCCATGGCAAAAGAAATCCTAGGTCACAGTGCCCTGGGCTTGGACCCAAAGGACCTATGTTCACAGCCAGATTCTTCTTCTTACCTTCCACATTACCTTAAACAAGTTATTTAATTTCTTTAAATTGTATTTTCTCATCTCTAATACACGAATAAGACAACACTATAAAGTTAAAGGAGATATTGAAATGAAAGTGCATCAAGAACTACAAAGTACTCAACAAATGTTAAAGCTCGTTAGTTAAAAAATACAGATTAGTTAGAAGCCAAGCTGAAATCTAATGGCATATATTGTATGCAGTATTCAAAGAGCTCTAGTCCTAGTTGATCACAGCTTCAGTGAATTTTGGTGGTCTCTGTGTTGAAAAGTCACCATGACTTAATTCTTATTACAAGAGAGGGATAAATCTGTTTCATTCATTACTCATTTAATAAACATTTATTGAGCATCCACGCTAAGTCATACATGACGAAACATATGGTAGCTGAGGCTCTTTGGCTGCTAATTTTTTTTAAAGATAATTACCTCTCTTTCTTTTGTTGCTATTGCTTACAGGGCAAGCATGGCGGGGCAAAAATATTTAACTACATCAGGAAGGCTAGAGACAGACATTTCTGGATGATCTGTGTATCAGCTTAAGAAATAATAATGACTTACATTCCTAGGGTTAAAAAAAATGATTTCATAGATGTAAACTTTTAACTCTCACAGTGGCTCTGTGAAGCAGGAATTATTTCCCACTCTTTGCAGCCTGAATGCAAATCTAGCTACTCTGACTTCAAGTACAAAACATCCCCCACTATACCACACCGCCTCTCACTTTAATGCTAAGGGACCTAAGGGTGGGGAAAAGAAAAGCCTCCTCTGGCAAGATAAATCATAATTATTTTCAACACTCTAGTGGATATTGTTGGGGCAGTTTCCCAGAACTTTACTATCCTCAGACTTCATAAATGATAGAGAAAAACAGGTAAAACAGGCACTAAGAAAACGATTAAAATGAGACTAAGAATGGCCATCATCAAAAAATCTACAAACAATAAACACTGGAGAGGGTGTAGAGAAAAGGGAACCCTCTTGCATTTTTGGTGGGAATGTAAATTGATACAGCCACTGTGGAGAACAGTATGGAGGTTCCTTAAAAAACTAAAAATAGGACTTCCCTGGTGGTGCAGTGGTTGAGAGTCCGCCTGCCGATGCAGGGGACATGGGTTTGTGCCCTGGTCCGGGAAGATCCCACATGCCTCAGAGCGGCTGGGCCCGTGAGTCATGGCTGCTGAGCTTGCGCGTCCAGAGCCTGTGCTCCGCAACGGGAGAGGCCCGCTTACCGCAAAAAATAAATAAATAAATAAAATAAAATAAAAACTAAAAATAGAACTACCATAAAACCCAACAATCCCACTACTGGGCATATACCCTGAGAAAACCATAATTCAAAAAGAGTCATGTACCACAATGCTCATGGCAGCTCTATTTACAGTAGCCAGGACCTGGAAGCAACCTAAGTGTCCATCGACAGATGAATGGATAAAGAAGATGTGGCACATATATACAATGGAATATTACTCAGCCATAAAAAGAAACAAAATTGAGTTATTTGTAGTGAGGTGGATGGACCTAGAGACTGTCATACAGAGTGAAGTAAGTCAGAAAGAGAAAAACAAATACCATATGCTAACACATATATATGGAACCTACAAAAAAAGAAAAAAATGGTTCTGAAGAACTAGGGGCAGGACAGGAATAAAGACGCAGTCGTAGAGAATGGACCTGAGGACATGGGGAGAGGGAAGGGTAAGCTGGGACGAAGTAAAAGAGTGGCATGGACATATATACACTACCAAATGTAAAACAGATAGCTAGTGGGAAGCAGCCACATAGCACAGGGAGATCAGCTCGGTGCTTTGTGTCCACCTAGAGGGGCGGGATAGGGAGGGTGGGAGGGAGACACAAGAGGGAGGGGATATGGGGATATATGTATACATATAGGTGATTCACTTTGTTATACAGCAGAAACTGACACACCATAGTAAAGCAATTATACTCCAATAAGGATGTTAAAAAAAAAAATGAGACTAAGTAATTTCAATAATCCTTTTTGTTACTGTTTTAATCCCACACATTAATAAATAAATTAATACATAAATCCCACACATAAATACACTTATTTTATTTGTTTATTCACTGACATTCTGCTAACTGCAGAAGAAACTCCCAAAAGCTGAGACTAGACCAAAACAGTAGAACACTACTAATTGGCGGATCAATAAAGTACTCCATTTTGTTTGCATAAATAGACATTTTGATGGCAATCCTTTGCTTTGATGGCAACCAAAACAGATTAACTGGATCTTTAATAGATGTATATAATAAGAATTGCAGACAGTATGCCCTGAAGATCATCATTCTTGTCTTTAGGCAGATGGTAGAAATGGAGGAAGGGGGAAGAGATGGGAAAGAACTTTCCTAGAGCAGCTGTTGCATGTGGGCACCATGCTGGGTGCGTCACATGTTTTAACTCTTTGAAGCTTCATAATAACCCTCACTACAATTTTACAAACGAAGAAACACTCAGATCAGTTAAGACCCAGTTCCATCTCTTTGCCCCACTGCCTCACATTATCTTTGAAATGATCTGTTGTGGAAGGGCCAGAGCACGTGTATGTGACAGGGGAGCACTTTGGCTCCTGATACCCCTTAGAGAGGTCAGGATTCCAGTGTCATGATTCAGGAATTGGACGTACTGCCAAGGTCACAGATGGTACAGAGTAGTCCCAGAGAGAGAGACCCCTTAGCCTCTGTACAGAGTAGTCCCAGAGAGAGGTAAGGGCTAAGGATGGAGTCTTAGAAACACAAAGTTGGGAGCTAGGGGGGCAGAAAGAGAAACACAAGATGTGAAAGAATTAGAAAAGCACAAATCAAGTATTTGTTAAAAAAGAATAGTTGGTCAAAAGCTATGACAATAAGTACAAAACAAAAATGTCAGTAAATTGGGTGGAATTAACTTTTTTTAATGATTGCAAAACATAAGGACACATTTTACAACAGAAAATTGGTAAGTACATAAAAGTATAAAGAACTTGGGTGGGGTGGGGCTGGGAAATCACCATAATTCCACCCTGATGTGATTTATTTTTTAATTTTAACATTTCAGCATAGTTTCTTCTAATCTTCTCGGAACTTTTTATACAGTTGAAATCATACTGAATATGCAATTTTGTGTGCCATTTATTTAAAGTTATCGTGAACATTTGCCCAAGCCTTTAAAAACTCCTATATCTGTTTAATCTTGCATTCCACTGAGCTACAGACACCAAGGGTAAGGTCAATGTTTTATTCTTTTTTATATATTTCTGTAGAACTCAGCATAGTCATTTGCAGAGGAGGTATTCAAAAAATATTTATTGAGTGGAATATGAACACCAGTGCCCTCTCATCACCCCTTAATTTACTAGTCCTCTGAAGCCCTATGTCTATGGTTAATTTTATGGTACATTGTGTCTGTTCTCAGGATGCTTTATAATATCTGTTTCAAGCATTTATGCTACCCCTCACTAGACAAAGTGTTTTCTGGGGGAAAAGTTCTTTAACTCCTCTCATATTTTTTGCTTTCCATCTTCACCAACAATGCCTACCACAGTGTTCCTTCCACAGAAGACAATTTAGTCTCATTAAATTAAAGACAGATTATAGCTATAAAAAATTCAAAGAACTAGAATACATTTAATTGTATCAGTGATACTTCTAGCACCAAGACAGCTTTTGTTTTTTCCGAAGTTTCAATCCCTATTATCAAATCCTCCTTATGCTTTCTTTCTGCCCTTCTTCCGCTTCCAGTACTATATACAGGTGTGTGTGTGTGTGTGTGTGTGTGTGTGTGTGTGTGACAGTGATAGATCTAGAAAATTCTCTAGCCATGAACCATGTATAAATGAGAAACTAGAACTTTGTAATGATCTTTCTTTCTTTGTACTCTTGACAAGTCATCAAAACAGGATAATTCAAATTTGGGCTGAATTAAAAGAGGTAAAATACCCAGAACAAGGAAGAAAACATTATCCTCTGCTCTGTGATGTTCAGTAATCCCAGGAATACTGTGTTCACCTCAAAAAACAAACACTATAAAAGAAAACTAAAAGGAGAATAATATCCCAATGAAATGCCCAGAAAAGTGATGGGTGTCAAAAACATACGCAATTATTAAGGGAGCTGGTTTTCATATAGGAGAAGGATTAGATGATGTAGGGCCTGGTAAGTCATGGGAAGTCCTTGACTTTTCTCTGAAGGAGTTGGCAAGTGGGTTTTGAGCAGAAGACTGACATAATATGACTTGGGTTTTGCGGGGATCAATTTGCTGAGAATAGATTATCAAGAGGCAAGAGTGGAAGCAGGAAGACCAAGTAGGTGGCTATTGCAAAAATGCAGAATCCATGACTCCAAAGGGTAGAACCTCCATTGCGTGGAAGTCATAGGCAGGCATGTTGTATAGGCTGACTCAGAAGGCAGTGCGCTCTCAGCCGTCAAAAGCGTACAAGTAGAAAACCACTTGGCAAGTATATTGCAGCGGTTCGCTTTATAACTTAAAAGTCATTTCCAAAATTGAGACTCTACGGTCATTGCCTACAAGCTACCCATACCTTCAGACAGCTTAATAACTCCATAACCATGTTAACAATTTATTTTTATTATAAAAGCATAATATATTCACAGTAGGAAATTAGAAAGTAGAGATACAGGTAAGCAAAAGGAAAAGAAATGAAAATATAGTCCTAACATCCAGAGATACTCATGGTTAGGGCCATGGTATATATTTTTCCATCACATTTTCTTGGCACATATATCTTTAGATAGATAAATAATAAAAAGCAGGTTTTTTTCTAACTAGACAAGATTACCATCTTTATAGTATTTTATAATCTTCTTTTAAAATTCAGTGTATGGTGAATATATTCTGCTGTCAATTTATATATTCTGCCAGAATGAGAAACCCCCTATAGACAGCCCCTATAACAGCCTTGAAGTAATGAGTAATGTAAATAAGCGAGAAACTGGCAGGATACACATAGGAGATTTAAGTAATGAGATAATGTCTTCCTCATGAGTGTCTCCCACCTGGCTCTAAAAGGCATATTTTGAACCATCTCCCATATAATATTTCACAATCCACTGCCAGTTTCAGCACCCTTCCCTCCATCATCATAACAAGTTACATCCCAAGTCAAAAGACAGGAACATAATCAGAAAAGAGTGAAAAAACACCTGTCATCCTAATTGAGCCACAGAGGTCTCATCTTACTTTTCCCTTGTTACCTCTGGGCATCTTATATTTCAGCAGTCATTCATTCCATGAGCACTTAAAAGTTTCCAAATGACTCTGAGCTTTATTCACCACCTTAGCACCAAAGGTAATACCTTAGTATTTCCTCAGATACAGCATCTGTAGATTCATTCGACAGCAAATATTTATTGAGTATCTACTATGTACCAGGCACTGTTCTCAACATTTGGGATAAAGCAGTGAACAAAAGAGGAAAAAATCTCTGTGGAGCTTTTATTCTTTTTGGAGGAAATGGACAATAAAAAGTAATTAAATATGTTAGATGGTGATAGCTACTATCAAAAAAAGCAAGGAAGGAGGATAGGTAGTGACATGAAGGAGGAAGGGGACTATGATTTTAAATAGCATGGTCAGGAAAGTCCTTGACACAAAAGGTGGCTTTAGAACAAAGACTGAAGAAGGAAGGGAGTGTACCATAAGGGCAGTAAGGGAAGAGCTTTTCAGGCAGTGGCCCTGAGGTGGGAAAGTACTTGGGCGGGCATGTTCTAGGATCAGAATGGAGGCCAACGTGGGTGGAACAGGGTGAGGAGAAAAGTAATAGAAGATGAGGTCAGAAAAGGTAGCCAGAGGCAAGATCACATGGGGCCTTGTGGATCATGGAACATCTTGAACTTTTCTCTGCAGGAGGTGGTAACCATTGGTGAGTGTTGAGCAGAGAAGAGGGACATGACATGACTGGAGTTTTTGGAACATCATCTTGTTGAGAATAGATTATAGATGGCAAGAGTGGAAGCAGGGAGACCACGTAGGAGACTGGAACAATCCAGGAGATGGTGGCTGGGGCCAGAGAATGGCAGTGTGGGTGGGAAGAGGCAGTCAGATTCTGCATAGATTTTGAAGCTGCAGTCTTAGCATATGGTGACAGTTTTGAGAAAGAGAGGAGAGTCAAGGATGTCACCCAAGTTTTGTCCCTGAAACTGAAAAAATAGAGTTATTGTTTACTTAAAAGGGGAACACTGTGGAAAGAGCAGGTTTGCAGCAGAGGTAATTAGGAATTCAGCTTTGGACATTTGAGTTGATTAGCCATCAAAGTGGAGATGTCAAATAAATAGTTGGATATGTTAGTCTGAGTCTAGGGGAGAGGTCCAGGTTAGAAATTTGGGAGTTATCAGCACATAGATGGTATCAGGAGCCATAGACTAGAAAAGACTACCAAGGTAGTAAGTGTAGATAGAAAACAAACAGGTCCGAGAACCAAACATGAGGACATGCCAATGTTGAGAGGGCAGAGCCCATGCGGCAGAACGAGTAAGGGGGAAAAAGCGTCACATACCAATATGCACAACACCTTTATGCTAACTCTAGGAAAGGTCTAAGTGAAAAGTTCCTAAGAAAAAGGAAATTACACGTTATCAGCTTAGTGACCCTGAGATACACATAATGATACAGGACTGTAACAGTGTCTGATCCTGGACAAGAAAAGAAACACTGACCAGAAAAGACCTCATCCCTATCACTTAACAGTGACTTCAGAACAACTCCGTTAATTCCAACTAAAGCCACTTCTAACAATATTCAACTATATTGTAATTTAAATAATCACTTAATATTCCATTATATGAATATAAAATTATTTATTTATTTAAACAATTTCCTATTTCTGGAATTTATGTTTTTATATCTCTTGGCTATTTTAAATAAGACTTTAATAAACATCCTTCTAAACACATCCTTGTAAACAGTTGAAGACAATTGTTTTCTTAGAATACATTTCTTTTTTTTTTTTTTTTTTTTATTTCGGTACATGGGCCTCTCACTGCTGTGGCCTCTCCTGTTGCAGAGCACAGGCTCCGGACGCGCAGGCTCAGTGGCCACGGCTCACGGGCCCAGCCGCTCCGCGGCACGTGGGATCCTCCCGGACCGGGGCATGAACCCGTGTCCCCTGCACTGGCAGGCGAACTCCCAACCACTGCGCCACCAGGGAAGCCCAGAATACATTTCTATAAGTATAATTACTAGACTAAAGGTGACGCACATTTTTAATATATATTTCCAGATTAGCCTCCATAAAGGCTGTACCAATTTACATTCTCATTAATAGAGTATAAGTGTCTTATGAGAGACATAACAAAGCTAGCCTGTGAAGTAAACAACCCCTTTTAGCAGAATCTGTAGGAACAGCCTTCATCTGATATTTTTTCTAGCTTCTAACATCCAGACACCCCATTGGTTCTTACTCTGGCTTTAGACCTTGGAATTAGGTTTTCAGAGACTCCTTTCCCCTCCACTCCTGATTAAATTGCTTCAGGGTTCTTTCCAGTCCCTAAACCTGCTTACCTTTGGTTACCCAATCCCCATTCCAGACTCGGCGCAATCAAATCCCTATTATCTGTCCAGCACACCTCAGAGTTTTCCCTCATTCAAGCTCAGGAGCACCAGGAAAGAAAACTCACCTGTCTAAGACCCCTCCCATTGGGAACAGGGAGAGGTAGTTAGAGACCAACTGTCCTGGTTTCTCACCTTCCATGGGCCCCTTCCAAAAGCTTGTCCATCCACTAAAGCCTTCCTTTATTCTGGCCCAAGAAGAAGAGACTGATTTTCCCACTCCTGTGACCCTGCCCAACCTCAATGATGTGGGTCAAGCATAAGAAGAGAGTGGAGCCTCAATAATTAACCTCACCTGAGACTCACAATGACCCTGTGAAGTACATATATATCCAATCACATCATGTGCACTTAAGAAAAGCTTCCACTTTTAAATGAATTGTCTTACTACTTCTAAAAGAACAGTGCTTATTGAGATAAATGAAAAGAGGTGGTTGTTTTAAATCAGTATGACTAATGTTAAAAAACAGCTGTTAAGGAATACTAGGTAATCACATCCACACAAGATACCAACTGGGAACATTACAGTGTTATACCTACCATAATTTAGTTCTCCCTCCCCACGAAGTCACTCAGAGTGGCAGCTGTGATCTTGGGCTTTGCACATTAGAGACCATTAGGAAAAGCAGCATGATTCATCATCTTCTGCTTGTGTTATTTTAACTTAGTCATTTGGGGGCTGATCTTCTGAAGCACTAACAATAGTCTGAGACTAGATTGATTTTCTTCCTTAAATAACTTGTGGATTTTTTTTAACTGTTGAAATTTCTGCCATTTCAGATAAAGATACATAAAATCTTAGAAGTGGAAGAGAACATGGAGGTCACTTAGAACAATCTCTCACCCTCATCAAACTATTTTCTATTATAATATTCCCGGCAACTATACAGATGGTCCTTGATTTCTCCCAGTGATGGGAAGCTCACTACTCATATGAGAGGACATTTTGATTTTTCAGATAGCTCTCATTAGACTATTTTCTTTAATGTGTTCCTATATGAATCTTTTTTTTATATTTCCTTATAGATTAATCCAGGAAGAAATTATGCTCTTATCCACATAATACATCTTCACCAAAGGCAGATTTTGTTTTGCTTCATCTACTCATTTCTGGGATAAGCATTTGCAGTTTCTCTAAATTTTACTTTATCATCCTCAGTATCTCAGACACTCTCCTTTGATTGAATGTCTCTCTTGGAAAATAGTGTACAATGGTGTAAGAATTCAACACAAGGTTCCAGATGCAATCTAGCCAGGGCACAGTATGAAAGGACTATGTGGGCACAATGTTTCTACAGATGCAAATTTAGGTTTCTTGGAAACCATGTTACACTATTGGCCCATCTAAGTTTACGGTCACAGAAGCTCCTGGGATTCTTTGCAAATAGTCTGCTTTGCTTTCAGGATGTCCCTAGTTCTACAACTCAAGGATTTGCTTTTTAACCTAAATCCAGTATTTTATATATTTATAGCTATCGAGTGTTTATCTTTCAGGCTTTGGACAAGTTTTATTTTTGTAGGCCCAACATTTCAGGTATTAAGACCATTTAACTATACCCGCTGTCCCTCCCAAATTCTCATTCTCTGAAAATGTGAGGAGTGTCTTCAGTGGCTTCATCTGGATGATAGTTCTGGGTATACAAGGATAGAGCAGAGGGGGAGAGACATCAATCCTTTAATCGATGATTTTTGGAGTTTTATAAATCAGCTATTGAACTAGAGCCTAGTGGTAAAAGCAGTCCCCAACTGCCAGAGAATTGTGTGTCTTGATGGAATTCTCAAGACCCCTCACCCCCAATTTTCCATAAAATTTTTTTTATAAGATGGTGCTTTGGCCTACACAAAGGTACTTCATAAGAAGCAGCCCTTGAAACTCACCACTGCATTTCATGTAAGGATGTACTGAGCAGGTGGTTTACTATATGACATATGTCCTCTTTAGGAAGAACCCATAGAAGTTTCTTCCTGCTCTCAGTGTTTTTCTTTCTTATAGACACTTTTATTTATGATGTTTTCTCTTTGCTTGGACTGTTAGGAAGCGCACAGCAAAACCTGTAAGCCACCTCTAGAAAAAGTACAGAGCATGGAATAACAGAATCACATGGCATACGTTTTCTGGACCAACCACACACTCACGGTTTCATCTTGTTCTCCCTAACCTTGTTTTTCCTTTATCCTAACTTCCTCACCTCACCTCTCCTCTCCTCTCCTCTCCTCTCCTCTCTCCTTCCTTCCCCTTCCCTCCCCTTCCCTCTCCTCCCCTCCTCTCTCTTGCTCTCTCTCCTTCATTTGATTAAATTTTACATACTCTTAAAGCCACCAAAAAATCTTGTTAGAACAAAAATAAAGATGGAACATAGATGGGTGGATAATCCAGATCACGTTTCTCTAAGTATTTTATCCACAAGGATATCATGAGAATTTTTTTAGATACTTTGCTGAATCAAAATACACTGTGTCTACAGCATTAATGTGATCCACAGGACTTAACGGTCATTTAAAAGAAAGAGGAAATGTCCTAGTCCTACTGAATTCTAGTGAAACACTAGTTCCTAACAATCACTGCTTTCTTTTCTAAATGCTTACAAATTGTAAGCGTAGTTGCATTTTTAGAATTTTTCCAGGGATTGATATCAAGCTGGCTACTCTGTCATTTGGTGAGACTGGGGTGGGGAGATACATATTTTGTTCTTCCTTTAGAAATTTGGAATATTTGCTCATTCCAAGTTTTCTGGAATCCCTCCTAACCTCCATGTCTTATCAGAAATCACTGATAATAGCTGTGAATTCTTAACTGCCAGTTCTCTCAGTATTCTGGGGCAAGTAATAAATGCAGTGAACTATATACTTAAGTCCAAGAAAAATTAGGCATCATTCTTTTGAGAATAAAGTTTGAAGTATGTTACAAGCTGTTAGACCAATTAAAATATAATAATTAATATTTTGTGCAAATAATTTTACCTCAATTATAAGCTTCAAAAGAGAGGAATAAGGGATATTAGGGAATTAACATTTATAGAGTACTCACTATGTATAGGTACCATGCTAGGCGGTTTACATGTTTTCTTACTTTACATTCATAATAATCGTATGATTTTAGTTATTGTCCATTTTAGAGATAAGAAAACTAGGTTTTTGAGAGGTTAAGTAGCTGCCCTAGATCACAAAGATAAATTGCAATCGTGGGTCTTGAACCCAAAGCCCATATCTTTCCCCCATATCAGACATGTGAAATTGGGAGGAATAACATAAAAATGGTTAGCCAGACATAACCTTTATCTGATTGAAAAATGACAGCCAGGAGCTCTGTGCCTTCCTTAGTAATCTTGTTCCTTCAGCACAAAAGTCAAGCCTGGAGCTAAGAACACCTATATGAAAGAAGAATTTTGTGTCCCTAAGATTAGTATATGTCAAAGAAAATATTCTCTTACCAGGATACTAAGAGCTGGCAAGGTGATTCATACCAAAGCCTGAGGGGAAAACTCTCTTACTAAGAGTTAAGCCCTCTTGTCTAAATATGAGAAAATAAGACAAAAAGTGTCCTTAGAGCAGAGTGAAGAAAAGAAAAAAACGATTAAAAGTTAGATCAGGCAATGACATTACAATTAAAGCTTAGTTAAGAAAAATTAGTATCTATACTTAGCTGCTTATGTCTCTTTACATTTACTTTAAATTGCAGCTGAAGCCATAACAGTAGGGTGTATAGGAGAGACTGATCCAGGAGGCTGGGGTAGGTTCCGGATATCTCTCCTTTCATAATTCTCTCAAGCTAACTCTAGTGCCCAAACACAGGTGAGAAGTTTGGGCCATTGATTTTGCACAGAATGCTGTCCCAGCATCTAGGAAAAAAAAACAAAGCAAAGATGTCTTCTAAAATTGAGATTAGTGGGCCTTCCCTGGTGGTCCAGTGGTTAGGACTTCGCATTCCAATGCAGGGGGTACAGGTTCAATCATCAGGGAGCTAAGATCCCACATGCTGCACAGCCAAAAAACCAAAACATAAAACAAAAGCAATATTGTAACAAATTCAATAAAGACTTAAAATGGTCCACATCAAAAAAATCTTTTTAAAAAAATCAAAAACTAAAATTGAGATTAGTAAATAATTAATATGTAATAGATAATATAACTTTCTGTAGAAGTAACCCATCCTAAGAAAACGTTTATAAATATGTTGCTAAGAAGAAGAGTGATTTCCCAAGTCTCCATCAGATACCAAAGTATTTCACCAACTCATTCATGATGACTAGACTACATTTCTAGGAAGACATGACTAGAATGCAACAGAGGTGAAGATAGTAGTGATATCTGATCATATTATTACTTGCTTTGCACAGGTTACTTCAGAGAAGTGATAAAAGAATGAACTAGATAACAAACATCAATTTATCAATTTTTATCCAGCAGTATACAAGGAAGAGGGTGTTTGCATTATAGATGAGCCACTTTGATTCCTTACACAGAACCAGGTGAGGAATGTTATTTTTATGAATGGAGAAGCCATCCCAAGCAACAGAATACCTACCACAAAAGGGGCAATCCAGTCAGATAATTCTGCCTAACAGAAATAGCCCTTTAAAGCATACAACTTTCCATTCCATTTTTGTCTTGTCCTTCTTATTCCAGCTATTCATAATAATGGCTGCACCCAATCAGACCCAAGCCTAGTGAGACTTCAGGAGGCTCATCCCATTGGCTATAGTACCTATGGAACCCTACTGTATGTCATTCAGTCCCTAGCCCTAGAATTTGGTACCTTTCATCACCATTTTTTTTTTTTTGGCAGCAGCTACCACTACAAAAGCAACAGCCTTCATATTCTGAGTATCTACAATGTACCAGGCAGGCAGTGGGCTCAGCCAGTTTCATAATCTCAATTAGAGCTCATCACAATCATACAAGTTCTATTAATACTCTCAAGTTAAAGATGAGGAAACGAGGTCAGAGAGCTAGTATGTAGCAGAACTAGAATTGAAACCCAGATAGGTCCAATTCTAAAGCCCATACTCCTTCCAATGTGTCACATTGTCCCTCTAACTACAGAGTATCCTCTTCCTCTCCAATACCCACTCCTTTCTCTGATCTTTCCTCAGTGTTAAGCACCCTGAATTTTCCATAATATATCTCTGTAATGACTTAGGATGCTTTTGCTGTTACGCTACTGTTCCAAGTAGTAGTAAACCTAACTCAAACTGGCTTAAACCTTCAAGGAAGTTTGTTCTGTTCATGCAACTAGAAAGTTCAGAGGTAGGGAAGGAGCAAGTATGCTCTGCTCAGGACTCCAGCCCCATTTCTCTGACATTCTGTTGGCTATGTTTTACTCTGTGAGTTGGCTTTGCAAAGTGGTTACAAGCAATTGTGTCATTACTCACATCCAGGGAAAAGAAAGTACCACTTCAGAGAACACCAAACAAAATTACGAAGGTTCACTCTGATGACTCCCTTTAAACCAGTCTCAATGACCAAGGGCAATAATATGCTATGGCTATCTTAGGTCTCTGTTCTTCATCGCCAGAAAAATGCCTGAGCAAAACATCCTAGCAAGAGAGGTAAGAATGCCCGGCTTGGTTAGACCAATGGCCCTCAGCCCTGGCTGCACATCCACATCATCTAGTGAGCTGTGTATGCACTACCAATTCTCAGGCCCCACCCTCGATCAATTTGTAATTTTTTTAAATTCCCCCAGTAATTGGAATGTGCATCAGAGTCAGAAGCACCTGGTTTACATTAATCAAACCACACTCCTGGAGTTAAGAGTAGAGTCAATCCCACCCACACCAGTAATTCCTCTAGGGTGAAGAGGAATGGGTGAGATGAATGGGGAAGAGGCAGTCCCCATGCCCTTTACAGCACTTACCATGCTGTTGTAGCTGCTTATTTTAATTGTCTCTTCCCCTCTAGACCATAAATCCATGGGGACATAAACTGGGCCAGTATTACTCGTCACTGGATCCCCAGGACCTAGAAAATACCTGGCATCTAGTAGTAAATGCCCACTAAAACTTTTTAATGAATGAATGAAACTCAGACTCTATTGAGCTGGCCTTGCAAAGGAGCCCTATTCTCCTTTAAATGAATCAGGCATCTCCTGAAGATTAATCTCTCAGTGTTCATTATCTCTCCCCAGCTCAAAACTCTTGGGGTTCTCCTCTGCCTTCATCATAACCTCCAGCAACTTTGCCATGTGTTAAAGGTCCCCTACAGTTTATCCTGCCTCTTCCTCTCCAGTATCATCTCTGAGAATCACCTGTACTTAGAATACCTCATGATTAACGAATTCCTCTCAAATGCATCCTATCTACAAGAGGTGCTCTCTTTAATTTTTTTCTCTTTGCCAACATAGAGAATGGCTATAAAATAACCTTATTTTCATTAAAAATTGAACTGATGTTCCGTCCAAAGCAGTATCTTGAATTGTATGAAGGATAATAATAACAACACTAAAAATAATCCTAACAACTAATACTTTTGCAGCTCCTGTATAAGCAAGGTACTGCTCTTAGCACTTTGTATGTTACATATTAACTCATTTAATCATCCCAATAAGAGATGGGTATGAGTATGATTACCACTTTCCCAGATGGGAAAACTGAGGCACAAAAACTATGTGACTTACCCAAAGCCACACAATTAGTGAATGGCAAACCAAGGATTTAAGCCTTAGACATCTGACTCCAGAATCCAGGCATTTAACCGCTACAACTTTCACAGTCATTAAGAGAGCAAGCAAGGTGTCACAAGAGGCTAAACTAAGATGACATCAGTGGAAATGAAGAGACAGGGTCATCTGTGCATTCACAGAGAGATACTATAAATGAAAGAAGAGCAGTGGAAACTCAGCAATACCTTGGCTTACAATAGTGAAAATGAACCCAACCACCATATTATAGGACAAGAGAGAAATCTTGGCAGGGTATAGGTACCTTAAAAGATGAGCTTTTAAACAGAGATTTTATATGACCTGAAGATTAATAGTAACCAGGGGGCTACCTAGAAAGAGTCTGAATGTGAGGGTAGCTGAGGTCAGAAACATGTGAGAATCTGAGGATGAGGGGCCAGATCCATTGTCTAATACCTGAGTCAGACTGAGACTCAAAAATTTTTAAATTCAACAACAGAATCAAGGTCTCATCCTCTTGAGAGAGGCCCCTGGATTTCAGAAGTCTAGAAATGTGTATAGAGAAATAAGGCAAAACACAGCAGGTGATGCCAGCTGGAACCTTCTCTGTTTTATTCATGCCTCGTTGGCAGACGGCTGGTTCCCAGGAGGTGGCTGAATCTCACAAGGTTCAGATATTAGAGGAAACAAATAACTAATTGTGCTGAACCTCAGTTTGGATTCATTCTGGGGTGTGGACAAGCGTTTGTGTCTCCAGAGCTTGCAGTGAAGTGGAAAGCATGCATTAGACAGCTTGGTGATCTGAATTGAACAGAATAATTGAACTGCTGCCAAATCTGTGGATGACTAGATGTCCTGTGTGAGCCTGGAAAGTCCTGAGAAATCATGGTAATTGTCAAGCATGGCCTACACTTGAAAGGTAAGGCATGTCCCTCCTTTCCCCTGGTAACACATTATGCATCTCTCTAAACTGAAATTTAAGTTTGGTTAAATTCTTGTAGAATCTATGTGTATTTTCATCTTCTACATTCTTCTACCTAGATGAATAACAGGTTTGCTCCCTGCTGTGTAAAAGAACGCTTCCCTTTTATTTGCTTTAAAACTACCTATTTGATGCATCGATCCCTGCCCTCCTGTTCTAGTTCAGTTCAGAAAGGCCAGAATTAGAACAGCTTCTGAATGCTCCCCATCTGCAAGAGCTTATGCTCAGAGTTAGGCAGGTAAAAGGAAAAGGATTAAAACGTTGGTTCTTGCCTTCAAGCAACTCCCAAATCATCCGGAATGCAGACACAACTTTTTATAATACAAACCTGTGACCATGGCACAATTAAAATGACATAAGGTCTCAGTGGTGATGCAATTCATTATGCTGCAGGAATGTGGGGAGGCTTCCTACTGGAGACAACTCTCAACTTAACTCTGAAGGTGGAGTAAGATTTCAACCAGAATTGAAAATGGTTTGAGTCCTCTGAGATTCCTTTAGAAATGAGGTGTGATATGAATACAAAATAAAATAAACATTCAAATTGTTGTGTTTGCAGGTGTCTACATGAAGATGTGTAGGAGGCAGCTAGCAATTCAGGATTGTAAGTATAGACATGAAAGCCACATACCTATGGAGATAAGCAAAGCCATGGAGGTCCATTTGACAGGGCAGAAGCGGAGAGCTGGAAGAGAAAACTGAGTGTGGAACCTTGGGGAATACCTGAGACTGAGGCAGAGACAAAGGTGGAGCCAGCAACATGGGCTGAGAAGCAGTGGTCTCAAGGGAACAGAAAATTATCAGCATGTCAACAGACAAGGGCCTCTGAAAAATATATCACATAGGATCAAGACTGAGAAGAGGCTGTAGGATTTGATATTTAGACGCCATTCTCAACCCTCATTAGAGTAGCTCCAGTAGAGCAGGGAGTGTGGAAGTCTGATTGAAATGCACTAAGAAATGAAAGGGAGGTAAGGGAATATTCAGAGCTCTTCTTTTTCAGTAAGTGGGGTAAAGGGGAGATGGCAACTTGAATATAAAACTGGATCAAGAAAAGGATTTTGCTAGTAGCATTGGTTAGGTACTATATGACTTAGTTGAACCAAGCAATTAGGGTTTATAGTCCAAGAGAGAGTGTAATACAAATGCATAAGTTATTTATGGACCTTATGTATGAGTTATGGGTTTATGGTTTTAATAAGTGTTGTACGTTGTTATTGTTTCCTTTGCCTGGCTCTTCTTTTGGTGAACTGAACCTGCTCTAGTAATACAGGTTTAGCGAGGGCTACCAACCTTAATGCACACACACATACACACACGTGCCCATGCAGTTTTTGGATCAAATGACAGGCATGTGACCAACTCAGGATTTTTCAAACAGGAGCTAGCAGAAGAGATTGAGTCCCTCTCTACAAGCAAAGTTGGGGCATGAGCATGGAAGCTGCTAGTAGCTATGTTTCAAGCCTAGTGGAAAAAATTAAGAGTGAGAGAATAAATTCAATACATAGTGAGAAGCAAAGACAGTAGACAAAGAGAAAGAAACATGGAAGCCCCTCAGATGTTCAAGTCCCTGACTCAAGGGGTCCCAAAGGCCCAGCTCTACCCCTGCCCATCTTGCAGTTTTGTGAGTCTTCCAATAAATTTCTCTTTTCATCTAATCTAGATGAGCTTCCATCACATGAAGTTAAGAATACTGACTATTATAGAAGGATTGGTAAGGGTGAAGAAGAGTTTCAAAAGTTGCACTTTGAGATTTCCAATGGATGAAAATATTTTCAATATTTTTTTAGTTGACAGTCGTACAGTGAGCTGGAGTTGGAAGAACATGCCAGACACAACACAACTTGGTAGAAAACTTGGAGGTAATATTAAGTATATAATACTTGCTAGAATACCCTCATTAAATGTTTGAGAGGCGGAATAGAGTAGGCTTAGGTACCCAGACTTTGGAGCCAGATGACTTGGGGTTAAAAACCTGGCTCCAACTATGGAGAACAGTAAGGGGGTTCCTTAAAAAACTAAAAATATAACTACCATATGACCCAGCAATCCTACAACTAGGCATATACCCTGAGAAAACCACAATTCAAAAGGAGTCATGTACCACGATGTTCACTGCAGCACTATTTACAATAGCCAGGACATGGAAGCAACCTAAGTGTCTATCAATAGATGAATGGATAAAGAAGATGTGGCACATATATACAATGGAATATTACTCAGCCATAAAAGGAAACGAAATTGAGTTATTTGTAGTGAGGTGGATGGACCTACAGTCTGTCATACAGAGTGAAGTAAGTCAGAAAGAGAAAAAAAAAATACCGTATGCTAACACATATATATGGAATCTAAAAAAAAAAAAAAAGGTTCTGATGAACCTAGGGGCAGGACAGGAATAAAGATGCAGACGTAGAGAATGGACTTGAGGATACAGGGAGGGGGAAAGGTAAGCTGGGACGAAGTGAGAGAGTGGCATGGACATATATACACTACCAAATGTATAACTGATAGCTAGTGGGAAGCAGCCGCATAGCACAGGGAGATCAGCTCGGTGCTTTGTGACCACCTAGAGGGGTGGGATAGGGAGGCACAAGAGGGAGGGGATATGGGGATATATGTATACATATAGCTGATTCACTTTGTTATACAGCAGAAACTAACACAACAGTGTAAAGCAATTATACTCCAATAAAGATGTTAAAAAAAAAAAAACTGGCTCCACCACTTGCCAGCTGTGTGATCTTGGGGAAATTTCCTTGTTTATTGTGCTAAAATACATATAACATAAGAATTTGCCACTTTAGCTATTTTAAGGTAGACAATTCAGGGACATTTAGTACATTCACAATGCTGTGTAACCATAGCCACTATCAAGTTCCAGAATATTTTCATCATCTCAAAAGGAAACCCCATTCCTCCCTACCTCTAGTGAATATTAACCTGCTTCTGTCTCTATCAATTTGCTTATTCTGGACTTTTCACGTAAATCGAATCATATGATACATGGCCTTTTGTTTGTGACTTCCTTCACTTAGCATGATATTTTCAAGGTTCATCCATCTTACAGCATGTATCAACCTTTATTCTTTTTATGGCTGAGTAATATTCTATTGTATGGATATTATCCATTTTGTTTATCCACTTTGTTTATTCACTATTTGATGGATATTTGGATTGTTTCTAACTTTTGACTCTTGTGAATAGTGCTGCTATGAATATTTGTGTGCAAGTTTTTGTTTGAACACCTGTTTTCAAGTCTTTGCTTTGTGATACAGTAACTCTATGTTTAACTTTTTGAGACACCCCCAAAATGTTTTCTACAGTGGCTGCACCATTTTACATTTTATAGTGGTTTAGGAGTTTTTGCTTTTCCTTGAATACACTTGCCAAAGATGCAAGTGTATTTATTGATTGTTTCTTTAAAAAGAGCTCTTTAATTTATTAAGCAATTCAATAATTTTTCCATTTTACAATTCACTAGTGTTATTTTCAAATTTTAACTTTTCTAAAATTTGAATATATCTTTCAAGAGATGTCAAAGACATTTGGTAATGGCCAATTAGAGGAGCAAGTTGAGGCACAGTTGTAGTTGCTACATACACATGATCTTAACTGTGCATGGAAGGTATAATCATCCATTGTCACTTCAGATGAGTTATTTACATTGATAGCCAACATGGGGTTAAATTTTAGCTTAAAAATGATTTCTGCATTTTACTTAAAATGCAATCCAAAATCACACCATGTAGCACAGTCGAAAGGAAAATTTTTGTGTATGCAGATGATTTTCTGTCTCATACAAAGCAATACAATTAAAGGTAGCAGAAAACGACAAATTTTTCAGGTAGATAATAAGATGTCCAAAGCTAGGAACAGGAGTGTGATCAATGCTGGCTGATTTCTAGTGATGCTAATTGTCATCCAGCTATATGTACTTCAATTAAGGGAAAAAAATTATTAGTTTAACCCAGTGGAAAAGCAAGTAAACCCCTTTCAGTATGCTTTCAAATTAAACTGTCAACTCTGAAGGTGAATAGTGGTTATGTTCAGAAGAACGGGAATGAAAAGGAGTGTGTCACCATAATGTTAGATAAAACTGAAGGCTGCAAAAAGAGATGCAGGAGGGATTTCAGACTGAGTGTGAAGCTGGCTCAAACTAAAAATTTGGTCGCAATGGTGAAAAAGAAGAAAGTAGTATACAATTGTATTAATGAATTTATACTGTACTGTATTTATTTACCGATGACATGATTGTATATCAGAAAATGCTAAGAAATCTCCCAAAAAGCTACTGGAACTAAGAAGTGAATTTACCAAGATCACAGTATACTAAGTAAATATAAACAGAGTGATCTCATTTCCATACAACAGCTGTTGGGAAATTATATTTTATAAAAACAAGATATAAAATCAATCATATTTCTATATATTAGCAATTGAAAATAAAACCAAAATAGTATCTTTTGCAATAGTGTCAAAAACATATACTGTTAACAAAAGACATGCAAGACATCTACACTGAATAGTAAAAAATACACCTAAGAAAAATTAAAGAAGAGCTAAAAGTATGAAAAGATAGATTACATTCATGATTTGGAAGACAATAAATATTGTTAAGTTGTCAATTCTCTCCAAAATAACAACTAGGTTTAATGCAATTCCAATAAAAACCTGGCAGGCATGTTTGTTTTGTTTTTTTTAAAGAAATTGAACTATGAACCTGCAGCCTGCAAAATGGAGACCCCAAACATGGTAACATAAGCAAAATGAGAAGACAGAATAACACACAGCAGATGAAGGAGCAAGGTAAAAACCCACCAGACTTAACAAATGAAGAGGAAATCGGCAGT
Organism: Aethalodelphis obliquidens; assembly: GCF_003676395.1. Taxonomy (NCBI): domain Eukaryota; kingdom Metazoa; phylum Chordata; class Mammalia; order Artiodactyla; family Delphinidae; genus Aethalodelphis; species Aethalodelphis obliquidens. The sequence goes on along the minus strand of NW_020837951.1, from coordinate 31,989,773 downwards.
CTACCTGAAAAAGAATTCAGAATAATGATAGTAAAGATGATCCAAAATCTTGGAAATAGAATAGACAAAATGCAAGAAACATTTAACAAGGACCTAGAAGAACTAAAGAGGAAACAAGCAATGCTGAACAACACAATAAATGAAATTAAAAATACTCTAGAAGGAATCAATAGCAGAATAACTGAGGCAGAAGAACGGATAAGTGACCTGGAAGATAAAATAGTGGAAATAATTACTGAAGAGCAGAATAAAGAAAAAAGAATGAAGAGAACTGAGGACAGTCTCAGAGACTTCTGGGACAACATTAAATGCACCAACATTCAAATTATAGGGGGTCCCAGAAGAAGAAGAGAAAAAGAAAGGGACTGAGAAAATATTTGAAGAGATTATAGATGAAAATTTCCCTAATATGGGAAAGGAAATAGTTAATCAAGTCCAGGAAGCACAGAGAGTCCCATACAGGATAAATCCAAGGAGGAACACTCCAAGACACATATTGATCAAACTGTCAAAAATTAAATACAAAGAAAACATAGTAAAGGCAGCAAGGGAAAAACAACAAATAACACACAAGGGAATCGCCATAAGGTTAACAGCTGATCTTTCAGCAGAAACTCTGCAAGCCAGAAGGGACTGGCAGGACATATTTAAACTGATGAAGGAGAAAAACCTACAACCAAGATTACTCTACCCAGCAAGGATCTCATTCAGAATTGATGGAGAAATTAAAACCTTTACAGACAAGCAAAAGCTGAGAGAGTTCAGCAGCACCAAACCAGCTTTACAACAAATGCTAAAGGAACTTCTCTAGGCAAGAAACACAATAGAAGGAAAACACCTACAATAACAAACGCAAAACAATTAAGAAAATGGGAATAGGAACATACATATCGATAATTACCTTAAATGTAAATGGATTAAATGCTCCCACCAAAAAACACAGACTGGCTGAATGGATACCAAAACAAGACCTATATAAATGCTGTCTACAAGAGACCCACTTCAGACCTAGGGACACATACAGACTGAAAGTGAGGGGATGGAAAAAGATATTCCATAAAATGGAAATCAAAAGAAAGCTGGAGTAACAATTCTCATATGAGACAAAATAGACTTTAAAATAAAGACTATTATAAGAGACAAAGAAGGACACTACATAATGATCAAGGGATCAATCCAAGAAGAAGATATAACAATTGTAAATATTTATGCACCCAACATAGCAGCACCTCAATACATAACGCAAATACTAACAGCCATAAAAGGGGAAATTGACAGTAACACAATCATAGTAGGGGACTTTAATACCCCTCTTCCACCAATGGACAGATCATCCAAAATGAAAATAAATAAGGAAACACAAGCTTTAAATGATACATTAAACAAGATGGACTTAATTGATATTTATAGGACATTCCATCCAAAAACAACAGAATACACATTTTTCTCAAGTGCTCATGGAACATTCTCCAGGATAGATCATATCTTGGGTCACAAAGCAAGCCGTGGTAAATTTAAGAAAACTGAAATCATATCAAGTATCTTCTCTGACCACAATGCTATGAGAATAGATATCAATTACAGGAAAAGATCTGTAAAAAATACAAACACATGGAAGCTAAACAAGACACTACTTAATAACGAAGTGATCACTGAAGAAATCAAAGAGGAAATCAAAAAATACCTAGAAACAAATGACAGTGGAGACACAATGACCCAAAACCTATGGGATGCAGCAAAAGCAGTTCTAAGAGGGAAGTTTATAGCAATACAATCCTACCTTAAGAAACAGGAAACATCTTGAATAAACAACCTAACCTTGCACCTAAAGCAATTAGAGAAACAAGAACAAAAAAAAACAAAGTTAGCAGAAGGAAATAAATCATAAAGATCAGATCAGAGGGCTTCTCTGATGGCGCACTGGTTGAGAGTCCACCTGCCAATGCATGGGACATGGGTTCGTGTCCCAGTCCGGGTAGATCCCACATGCCATGGAGCAGCTGGGCCCATGAAACATGGCCACTGAACCTGCACGTCCGGAGCCTATGCTCAGCAATGGGAGAGGCCACAAGAGTGAGAGGGCTGCGTACCACAAAAAAAAAAAAAAAAAAAAAAAGATCAGATCAGAAATGAATGAAAAAGAAATAAAGGAAAAGATAGCAAAGAGCAATAAAACTAAAAGCTGGTTCTTTGAGAATATAAACAAAATTGATAAACCATTAGCCAGACTCATCAAGAAAAACGGGAGAAGACTCACATCAATAGAATTAGAAATGAAAAAGGAGAAGTAACAACTGACACTGCAGAAATACAAAGGATCATGAGAGATTACTACAAGCAACTCTATGCCAATATAATGGACAACCTGGAAGAAATGGACACATTCTTAGAATTGCACAATCTGCTGAGACTGAATCAGGAAGAAATAGAAAATATGAACAGACCAATCACAAGCACTGAAATTGAAACTGTGATTAAAAATCTTCCAACAAACAAAAGCCCAGGACCAGAAGGCTTCACAGGCAAATTCTATCAAACATTTAGAGAAGAGCCAACACCTACTTTTCCCAAAGTCTTCCAAAATACAGCAGAGGGAGGAACACTCCCAAACTCATTCTATGAGGCCACCATCACCCTGATACCAAAACCAGACAAGATGTCACAAAGAAAGAAAACTACAGGCCAATATCACTGATGAACATAGATGCAAAAATCCTCAACAAAATACTAGCAAACAGAATCCAACAGCACATTTAAAGGATCATACACCATGATCAAGTGGGGTTTATCCCAGGAATGCAAGGATTCTTCAATATACGCAAATCAATCAACGTGAAACACCATATTAACAAATTGAAGAATAAAAACCATATGATCATCTCAATAGATGCAGAGAAAGCTTTTGACAAAATTCAACACCCATTTATCATAAAAACCCTACAGAAAGTAGGCATAGAGGGAACTTACCTCAACATAATGAAGGCCATATATGACAAACCCACAGCCAACATCGTCCTCAATGGTGAAAAACTGAAAGCATTTCCACTAAGATTAGGAACAAGACAAGGTTGCCCACTCTCACCACTCTTATTCAACATAGTTTTGGAAGTTTTAGCCACAGCAATCAGAGAAGAAAAAGAAAAAAAAGGAATCCAAATTGGAAAAGAAGAAGTAAAGCTGTCACTGTTAGCAGATGACATGATACTATACATAGAGAATCCTAAAGATGCCACCGGAAAACTACTAGAGCTAATCAATGAATTTGGTAAAGTGGCAGGATACAAAATTAATGCACAGAAATCTCTTGCATTCCTATACACTAGTGATGAAAAATCTGAAAGTGAAATCAAGAAAACACTCCCATTTACCATTGCAACAAAAAGAATAAAATATCTAGGAATAAACCTACCTAAGGAGACAAAAGACCTGTATGCAGAAAATTATAAGACATTGATGAAAGAAATTAAAGATGATACAAATAGATGGAGAGATATACCATGCTCTTGGATTGGAAGAATCAACATTGTGAAAATGACTCTACTACCCAAAACAATCTACAGATTCAATGCAATCCCTATTAAACTGCCACTGGCATTTTTCACAGAACTGGAACAAAAAATTTCTCAATTTGTATGGAAACACAAAAGACCCCGAATAGCCAAAGCAATATTGAGAATGAAAAACGGAGCTGGAGGAATCAGGCACCCTGACTTCAGACTACTACAAAGCTACAGTAATCAAGACAGTATGGTACTGGCACAAAAACAGAAATATAGATCAATGGAACAGGATAGAAAGCCCAGAGATAAACCCACGCACATATGGTCACATTATCTTTGATAAAGGCGGCAAGAATATACAGTGGAGAAAAGACAGCCTCTTCAATAAGTGGTGCTGGGATAACTGGACAGCTACATATAAAAGAATGAAATTAGAACACTCCCTAACACCATACACAAAAATAAGCTCATAATGGATTAAAGACCTAAATGTAAGGCCAGAAACTATCAAACTCTTAGAGGAAAACATAGGCAGAACACTCTATGACATAAATCACAGCAAGATCCTTTTTGAGCCACCTCGTAGAGAAATGGAAATAAAAACAAAAATAAACAAATGGGACCTAATGAAACTTCAAAGCTTTTGCACAGCAAAGGAAACCATAAACAAGACCAAAAGACAACCCTCAGAATGGGAGAAAATATTTGCAAATGAAGCAACTGACAAAGGATTCATCTCCAAAATTTACAAGCAGCTCATGCAGCGCAATATCAAAAAAACAAACAACCCAATCCAAAAATGAGCAGAAGACCTAAATAGACATTTCTCCAAAGAAGATATACAGATTGCCAACAAACACATGAAAGAATGCTCAACATCACTAATCATTAGAGAAATGCAAATCAAAACTACAATGAGATATTATCTCACACTGGTGAGAATGGTCATCATCAAAAAATCTAGAAACAATAAATGCAGGAGAGGCTGTGGAGAAAAGGGAACCCTCTTGCACTGTTGGTGGGAATGTAAATTGATACAGCCACTATGGAGAACAGTATGGAGGTTCCTTAAAAACTACAAATAGAACTACCATACGACCCAGCAATCCCACTACTGAGCATATACCCTGAGAAAACCATAATTCAAAAAGAGTCATGTACCAAAATGTTCATTGCAGCTCTATTTACAATAGCCAGGACATGGAAGCAACCTAAGTGTCCATCATTGGATGAATGGATAAAGAAGATTTGGCACATATATACAATGGAATATTACTCATAAAAAGAAACGAAACTGAGTTATTTGTAGTGAGGTGGATGGACTTAGAGTCTGTCATACAGAGTGAAGTCAGAAAGAGAAAAACAAATACCATATGCTAACACATATATATGGAATCTAAGAAAAAGAAAAAAGCCATGAAGAACCTAGGGGTAAGATGGGAATAAAGATACAGACCTACTGGGCTTGAGGATATGGGGAGGGGGAAGGGTAAGCTGTGACAAAGTGAGAGAGTGGCATGGACATATATACACTACCAAATGTAAAATAGATAGCTAGTGGGAAGCAGCCACATAGCACAGGGAGATCAGCTCAGTGCTTTGTGACCACCTAGAGAGGTGGGATAGGGAGGGTGGGAGGGAGGGAGACGCAAGAGGGAAGAGATATGGGAACATATGTATAACTGATTCACTTTGTAAGAAAGCATAAAGTAACACACCATTGTAAAGCAATTATACTCCAATAAAGATGTTTAAAAAAAAAGAAATTGACAAGCTGATCTTAACGTTTATACAGAATTGCAATAAACCTAGAATAGTCAAAATAATGTTGAAAAAGCAGAACAAAGTCAGAAATTATAAAATCAGATATCAAGACTTATTATAAAGCTGCAGTAATCAAGACTGAATGTGGCATTGGTATAAAGGCAGCCAAAAAGATCAATGAAACAGAAAAGAGAATCCAGAAACAAACCCACACATGTAGTCAATTCATTTTCAGCAAAAGTGCCAAGGCAAATCACTGGGAAAAGAAAAATCTTTTCCACAAGTGGTGCAAAAACAACTAGATATGTGTACTAAAAAATAAATTGAACTTCAATCTCTACCTCACACCAAATGTAAAAATTTATATTAAATAGATAATATACCTAATGCAAAAGACAAAATAATAACCCTTCTGGAAGAAAATATAGAAAAGTATTTTCACAACTTTGGCATAGACTAACACACAAGACACAAAAAGCACTAACCATATAATATTAGTAAATTGAACTTTATCAAAATTAAAATTTATACTTATCAAAAGATACCATTGGGACTTCCCTGGTGGTCCAGTGGTTAAGACTTCACCTGCCAATGCGGGGTTGCAGGTTTGATCCCTGGTCAGGGAGCTAAGATCCCAAATGTCTCATGGCCAAAAAATGAAAACATAAAACAGAAGCAATATTGTAACAAATTCAATAAAGACTTTAAAAAATTGGTCCACATCAAAAAAATCTTTAAAAAAAGATACCATTAAATAAAAATAGAAGCCAGAGACTGGGAGAAAATATTTACAACATCTATATATGGAAATTGATTTATATCCAAAATATAGATATGTATTTTTAAATTCCTGTAAATCAGCAGTAAAAGAAATAAATAAAAATTGAGACTTAGAGATACATGAATAGCTAATAAGCACATGGAAAGACGTTCAACATCATTAATTATCAGGGAAAATATGAATTAAAACCACAACGGGATACCACATCACAACCAGTGGAATTAAAGTTATTTTAAGTAAATAGCCAATGTTGGCAAAAATGTGGAATAGCTGAATTCTTATTCACTGCTGGTGCAATTTAAAGACTACTTTTGAAGGTTTTGTCCATTTTTTAAAAAGTTAAATATATACCACAGGTACATAAATTGTCAGAATACATCAAATTATACTTAATATCTGCATACTTTATTGCATGGATAGTGCAATATAAATTTTTTTAAATAAAAGTTGGCCAAATCTTTATAGCTGAAGAGGCCTAACCTTACAAATTTCAGAAACTTGTTCTAAGCAGTATGGTCTGAAGTTACCCTCTTAATTTCCTGTTTGCCGCACGTTTATTTAGGAGACTATATTTTTTTAGTGGTTCTCAAATAGATGAATATTTGTTATTTAAATACAGTTGTTAATTTCTAGTTTTTAGTATATTGTGGTCAACAATGTAATTTGTATAATTTCTACTACTGATATTTATATATGTTTTTCTTTTGGAGTGAATGGATGATGAATTTCCATAAAGGTTTTATTAACATTTTTTTAAAAGGACACCTGAAATATCCAAATAGTTATAAAAGATATAGAAAATAGAAAAATATAATAGAAATGAAAATAGAAAATATTCCATTTTTAATATTTTTCTATATTCTGTCAATGATTAATTTTTCTTTATATTTTGAACAAATTTTGCACTACGTATCTCAAGGGATATTTGGTCTGCTTAAATATATTTTCATTTGGAATTATACCCATTATTAAAATAACTTTTTTCATTTTAAACTTGTATTGCATTGCTTCAGATATATTTCCTACAAACAGAATTTAGATGAATCTCATAGAATGTTTTAAAGCAATCTGAAGGTTCAAATCTTTCATTATGTAGTTTTTATCTCAGTAATTTACAGCTATAATTGATATATCAGATCTTTATTCTTTCATCTTGTTTGATGTTTTCTGTTTTCATGTTTCCATAGTGTTCCCTTTTTTGTAGGGTTTTTCACATGGATCATGTTCCTTTTTTTCCTGCTTTTTAATTCTAATGATTGCTTTTAGTTTTAGTCTCTATTCTCTAGTTGCTAGAGTCAAATATAAAATGGTATCTGCTACCTTTCTCTACTCTGTACGTCTTCTCACAAGTAGCGTGAGAGTAAATCTATCAGTTTATAAATTACTTTAAAATTAACTGGAGTTTTACATCCAGATTATTATCAAATTTATTTATCCATTATAAATCTCCTTTGATAATAATTTTTGACATCTGCCCTCAGTTGTATAGGCAGATTTACAATACTTATTTTTGAACAGTGGTTTTCAAACTTTGTTCCATGGAGTTCTCCGGTTTTGGAGAGGTCCTTCACAGGTTACCTGTGGTTGGGTCTCTTGGTTCTTCATGCCTCTTTAACCAGAGAATGACAATTATGGGTGTCTCATATTTTGGGTTTTCAAAGAAGAAATTTTTTATCTCCAGATAAATACTAAAATACATTTGATAAACACAGATTCGGACATATCACTATTTTAATTGGTTTCAGACCTACGGACAGCCCTTTTCTAGCCTAAGTTCTCCATTCTTCAGCTTTTCCTTCAAGTAATTTTTTTCAAGGAGGGTATATATTTCTGAGTCCTTGCCTATCTGAGATGTCTTTTTGATATTTCACTAGTTAAAGATGACTAGGCTGGGTATAAAAGCATTATGTTACAAACTTTGTTTCTCAAAACTCTGTATGTAATACTCCATTTTCTTCTAAATTTAAGCTTTCAGAGTAAAACCCAGAAAATGGTGAGACTTTTGTTTTTCTTTTCTTTTCTTTTCTTTTTTTTTAGGTAGTCTCTTTCTTCCTCTTATATGCTTGTGGAAGTTTTCTTATCCTTATGAATTAAAATTATTGCCAGGATACATCCTTATGTGTGTCTTCATGCATTGACTTGTCTGGAACACAATGATTTTTTCAGTATGAGTCTTACTTCTGCTCATGAATTTTTCCTGTTATATCTTTAATTATTGCTTTTTTTCCCATTAGTTTAAGTATCTTCTTCAAGAATACCAATTATCTATATATTTACTCTCTGTTCTTTAACATCCTTATATTTTGTAATCTATGGAGGAATCCAAATAGTTCCCTGAAATCCTCCAATTTCTGGACACTCCAGTAAATCATTTCAGAAACATGTTCTCCTTCTAGGAAGGACTTCTAGGTCTCCTAGATACTCTTTCTTCCCTTGAAGTCTTTTTCACACACTCCATGTAGTTTTTCCCCACTTTATTGATCTTTGTACAAGTGGAAATCTATTCATATTTGATATTTATCAAAAGACAGGAAAGTTGAAATACTCTCAGCTCCACTCTAACTATTAGATGCGCACAGCCTCTGGACTGAGGCCTAGTTTCCAGCATGACTTCCTCTAATGCACCCTTCTTCTACTGAGGTTCCATATTGCTCCAATGACACCGTCTAATTTCCTGGGCCTGTGAACCTGCAATGTACATAAAAATCGGCAATTCCCAGCATGCACTGTCACCAGGGTTTTGGTGGTGGTGGTTTGGTTTTATTTTTTGTTTTGTTTTGGTTGGTTTGGTTGTTTCTGACCCAACCTAAACCTAAGGAGCTTTACCTGTAATACATTTTCCCCTGAAAATGCAATATGCCTCCACCAGTCCTCTGACTCGGCCAAAGCTGACCTTGTTTTCTGAGAAGCCAAGCTGTTTTCTGAGAATTTTAATTTCTCTGATGTAGAATGACGTGACAATACTCTCAACCCACATGGGTAAAAGCCCACCTGCCCAGTTGTCTTGATAATGGACAGACGAGAGGACTCAGTGCCTTCCCTCCTCATTTCAAAAGTTTTTTTGTGTCATGTAGTAAAGCTGATTAGGTGTACCATAGAAAAAGACACGGGTAGTTTTATCTCAGTCTTGCTTTACAGTTAGTATAGATTCTTCCCCAATTTTGAGATTATGCTGTCCATGGTTTTTATTTTGATATTTAATTTATTATGTTTTTTTCTTTGTCTTCATAGGCATTTTAGTAGAAAAATTGGGAAAGACTTCACCAGGGGCTTCTAGCCAGGCTCCATTTTTAGCTGGAACTCCTGTAGCTTCTTAATAAATAATTAAAACATGTCTGGGGAGGATATTCAGCAACTAAATCAATGCTAGAGATTATTCACTAAAGATGTGAAATCTGGGTATCTCAATATGAAAAGAGAGGAAATATTGTTTTTTAGGAGCAAAATAAAATTCCTAACAACTGACTAAGATTCCTTATAGAAATAATGACAAAGAATGGTATTCCCAAAATAAAAGGCTTATGCTGAGAGCTCAAGTTGCTGTCCACCCAAGTAGAATTAAGAGTACCGTTCTGCAGATTTGGGATTAATGTCACCACATCTAGCCCTAGCTATAATGCAGGCAATAACATTTTGTAAGAAAGAACACCATGTGGCAGACTTGCTAATCTTCTGGATGAGAATAAGCTGGAAGTTGGCAACATGTATTGACATGCCTTGGACCAAAAGGAGTACTTAGCATGACACTGCAGTTTTCAGAGCTATTCAGAGATAAGAGATATATGGTCAAAAATAGTGTGATATATGGGCAACTGTAAAACAGCTGAATACTAAGCACTTAAGTCAAATGAAATTTTAAAAACTTGTTCAAACAAAAGCCTAGAGGTAATAGGAGACCAGTTAGTATCAACAGTTGATGGCTATTTGAGTGGAATGTGGGGGAAAGGCTGCTAGATGAGGGTCTAATTAAGGTTGAATCTTGTCGTCATTTTAAAAAAGAATTTAGGTTAAATTCTTTAGTTAAAGAACTTAATAAAGAAATGGGTAGATGGGTCATTTTGGGAGTTGAAACTGCTTCCACAAAGAATAAAATGTTCCCCTATGAGAAATATGAGGTACCCATGTCTAGTGCCCTAAATAAAGAAGGCCCCATCACCTTTCTGAGGTCAATGTTAATATCCCCAACCTTCCAAGAGTTGAATACCTCCAAGTTCCTCACCAACCAAATGAGCAGAATTTACCAAGAAAGAGCTTGCCTTCACCATGCTAAAGAAAGGCTAAATCTGCAGCCTGCTTAAGCCTAATTTCCCAAGTAAGAAGTACCATAAAGCAAGATAGGAACAGGGATATAGAAAGGGGATGGAAACTGAGCAGCTGAGATCAGGAGGTACACAAAATATATTTAAAAGCAGAATCTCAGTACTCTGGCAACACATAACAAGGAAGCATCTTGTCTGAACTAGTCTGTCCTGGTCTTTCAATAGGAGGGGCCCTGCTAATCCTTGGATAAAATTATTTTAGAACTGAAAGAGAATTTGGAGATTATCTAGTCCAGCCCCCTCACTTGAGGACACTTAGCGCCTGAGAGAGTAAAAGGCTTGCTGGGCTCATGCAGTAAATTAGTTGCAGAAGTGGAATTATAACCCCAAACCTCCTGATGCTCACTGAGATATTCTTTCCACTACAACAACAATCTCTTCATGGCTCTTTTTATGAAAATTCTAAGAGAGGAAAGAGATATATCAGATATATTCTGATACAGTGGAAAGAGAACTTTATCAACTATAAATTCTGAGTTCTAGTCTTCTCTCTCCTAGTTTGAATAATAGAATCCTAGAAATCAAGACTTCATTTAGTTCAACTTGCCACTCAAAGAAAGAAACCCCTACATAATATCCAAGAACAACTAGGTGGGTGACCCAGCTCTTGTGAACACCTCCCAGGGGTGGATATCTCACTACCTGGGAAGGAGCTGATAGTGCTCGATGACCTGAAATCTTCTGAAGCTTCTCTGAAACTTCTATTTTCACCCCCAAGAAGGGGTTTTTATCTCTTCTACATGTTAGCACTGCTCACTTAGTTCAACAAACATTCACTAAAAGTCCATACTTGCTAGATTCTGGAGCTATAGACTTAGAATTATAAAGCTGACATTGAAGAACACATAATCTAGTCAGGGAGATGATCCTTAATTACTATTAAATATGATAATGCATGCCACAAGTGCCAAGCACATGTAAACTCTCAATAAATATTAGACACCATTCTTATTAACTATTACATAGCTCTTTCATCACCTTGTGTTCAGACTACATTTCCACTTCTTTCAAGCATGCAGCATAGAATGTGGCTTGTAGATCAGGGTCAGCAAACTTTCTATAAAGGGCCAGACCATAAATATTTCAGGCTTTGAAAGCCATACATCTCTGTCACAACTACTCAACTCTACATTTCTAGTATGAAAGCAGCCACAGAGAATATATGAATAAATGGGTATGGTGTGGCTGTGCTCCAATAAAACTTGACTTATAACAAAAGGGCTGGCTGGGTTTCACTACAGGCCATAGTTTGCCAACCTCTGCACTGGATGCTTCACTGTCCTAACCACCCTCCTTTAGCCTGTCAATGTCCCTTTTAAAATATGTCATTGAAAGCTAAACACTCTGCTCTAAAGATGGCAGGACCAGTAAAAAATATAATAGGGTTATTAAATACCATGAATAGGATACTATAAGTCAATTGTTGTGGTTCAAAATGGTCACTTTTTTAAATAAGTACTTACATTAATTTATTTTTAGTTTACAATGTACTTTCAGAAATACTCTCATTTAATTTTACTCACTGCATCCCATTATTGGCTTATATTAGTTTCGAGGTCAATTAGAAATCTTGAGAATAGGATGAAGTCTTTATTAAAACAAAGGGAGTAAGTGAAGATCAACAGTCTAAATAGTGCACAACCTCCAGCCCCCCTTTCACTAATCATCCCTCAAAATTCTGAGAGTGGGACTTAAATCTCCTACCCCTGAGAAGGGCAAAAGATTGAAGGATTACACTCTTGGGAAATATGCCTAAAAAAAAAAAAAAAATACTGCCATTTGAGAATCACCAACTAAATAGCTGGGTTCTTTCTGTCTGGAGAGTGAAATTCACTTCAGCAATTGTCAAGCTCTGCCCATAAATATGTAGTCTTCAGTTGGCTTTTTAGTGCCTCATTTTAAAATATGAACAGACAGCCAAGGATTACCAGGCATTTCAGAAAAAACCCCAGTCAATATTTAAGCCAGAGACCAATATAAGCATGAAAAAAAAAAAAGGAAGGAAGGAAATAAGGAAGGAAGGAAGAAATGAAGGAAGGAAAGAATAAAGAATGAAAGTTGAAGAACTAAAAATAATACAAGGATTTCCACTAAGATCAGGAACAAGACAAGGTTGCCCACTCTCACCACTATTATTGGAAGTTTTAGCCACAGCAATCAGAGAAGAAAAAGGAAAAAAAGGAATCCAAATCAGAAAAAAAGAAGTAAAGCTGTCACTGTTGGCAGATGATATGATACTATACACAGAAAATCCTAAAGATGCTACCAGAAAACTACTTGAGCTAATCAATGAATTGGGTAAAGTAGCAGGATACAAAATTAATGCACAGAAATCTCTTGCATTCCTATACACTAATGACAAAAAATCTGAAAGTAATATTAAGGAAACACTCCCATTTACGATTGCAACAAAAAGAATAAAATACCTAGGAATAAACTTACCTAAGGAGACAAAAGACCTCCATGCAGAAAATTGTAAGACACTGATGAAAGAAATTAAAGACGATACAAACAGATGGAGAGAGGTACCATGTTCTTGGATTGGAAGAATCAGCATTGTGAAATTGACTATACTACCCAAAGCAAACTACAGATTCAATGTAATCCCTATCAAAATACCAATGGCATTTTTCACAGAACTAGAACAAAAAATTTCTCAATTTGTATGGAAACATAAAAGACCCCGAATAGCCAAAGCAATATTGAGAAAGAAAAACAGAACTGGAGGAATCAGGCTCTCTGACTTCAGACTATACTACAAAGCTACAATAATCAAGACAGTATGGTACTAGCACAAAAACAGAAATATAGATCAATGGAACAGGATAGAAAGCCGAGAGATAAACCCATGCACATATGGTCACCTTATCTTTGATAAAGGAGGCAAGGATATACAATGGAAAAAAGACAGTCTCTTCAATAAGTGGTGCTGGGAAAACTGGACAGGTACATGTAAAAGAATGAAATTAGAACACTCCCTAACACCATACACAAAAATAAACTCAAAATGGATTTAAGACCTAAATATAAGGCCAGAAACTATAAAACTCTTAGAGGAAAACATAGGAAGAACATTGTATGACATAAATCACAGCAAGATCCTTTTTGACTCACCTCCTAGGGAAATGGAAATAAAAACAAAAATAAACAAATGGGACCTAATGAAACTTCAAAGCTTTTGCACAGCAAAGAAAACCATAAACAAGACCAAAAGACAACCCTCAGAACGGGAGAAAATTTTTGCAAATGAAGCAACTGACAAAGGATTCATCTCCAAAATTTACAAGCAGCTCATGCAGCGCAATATCAAAAAAACAAACAACCCAATCCAAAAATGAGCAGAAGACCTAAATAGACGTTTCTCCAAAGAAGATATACAGATTGCCAACAAACACATGAAAGAATGCTCAACATCATTAATCATTAGAGAAATGCAAATCAAAACTACAATGAGATATCATCTCACACTGGTCATAATGGCCATCATCAAAAAATCTACAAACAATAAATGCTGGAGAGGGTGTGGAGAAAAGGGAACCCACTTGCACTATTGGTGGGAATATAAACAGATACAGCTACTATGGAGAACAGTAAGGAGGTTCCTTAAAAAACTACAAATAGAACTACCATATGATCCAGCAATCCCACTACTGGGCATATACCCTGAGAAAACCATAATTCAAAAAGAGTCATGTACCACAATGTTCACTGCAGCTCTATTTGCAATAGCCAGGACATGGAAGCAACCTAAGTGTCTATTGACAGATGAATGGATAAAGAAGATGTGGCACATATATACAATGGAATATTACTCAGCCATATAAAAGAAACGAAATTGAGTTATTTGTAGTGAGGTGGATGGACCTAGAGACTGTCATACAGAGTGAAGTAAGTCAGAAAGAGAAAAACAAATACCATATGCTAACACATATATATGGAATCTAAAAAAAAAAAAAATTGGTCATGAAGAACGTAGGGGCAGGACAGGAATAAAGACACAGACCTACTAGAGAATGGACTTGAGCACAAGGGGAGAGGGAAGGGTAAGCTGTGACAAAGTGAGAGAGTGGCATGGACATATATACAGTACCAAATGTAAAACAGATAGCTAGTGGGAAGCAGCCACATAGCACAGGGAAATCAGCTCGGTGCTTTGTGACCACCTAGAGTGGTGGGATAGGGAGGGTGGGAGGGAGGGAGATGCAAGAGGGAAGAGATATGGGGATATATGTATATGAATAGCTGATTCACTTTGTTATAAAGCAGAAACTAACACACCATTGTAAAGCAATTATACTCCAATAAAGATGTTAAAAAAATAATAAATAAAAATTTAAAAAATACAAGGAATTTTAAATGGAAACTTCCCCCCAAAATCTGTAATTAATACCTTCAGAGACATTGTTAAAAAAAAAACTATTAGATTTACTAAGCAAGAATAAAATGCCACAAAAAAAAAACATTCAAATACTTAGAAAATAAGGAAAAGTTGTTAGTATTTAAAAATATGACAAAAGAAAAAGTAAATAGAAAGACTGGAAGATAAAATTGAGGAAGTCATCCAGAAAGCAGAACAAAAAGAAAAAGTGAGAATATCAGTAAAGAATATTTAACAGATAACTAATAGGAATTCTACAAGGAAAGAACGGAGATAACGGAGAAGGGGACATTATCTAAGAAATAACACAGGCAAATTTCTTAGAACTGAAGAAAATTAGATTCCCGGTTGAAAAGAACGCAACACAATGTGCACAGCCCCTTGGCAAGTTATAGCCAAAGTGTTAGAAGTTAATCAGACAACTAAGCTTTATTAACCTGGACTAGGCATTGGTGGTTCTGCAGCAAACAGAGAGATAAACCCAGACTTTGGAAGTTTATATGCTAATGGTGGATCAGTCCCCTTCATGTACCCCCCCAAAATCCTCTCCACTAAAAGAAACATTTTTCCCATAGTAAAGAGTGTTTGGGGCTTCCCTGGTGGCGCAGTGGTTGAGACCCCGCCTGCCGACGCAGGGGACACGGGTTCGTGCCCCGGTCTGGGAAGATCCCACATGCCGCGGAGCGGCTGGGCCCGTGAGCCATGGCCGCTGAGCCTGCGCGTCCGGAGCCTGTGCTCCACAACGGGAGAGGCCACAACAGTGAGAGGCCCGCGTACCGCAAAAAAAAAAAAAAAG
>NW_020837951.1:31947819-31973835 GCF_003676395.1 Aethalodelphis obliquidens | reverse complement strand
GACAGATGAATGGATAAAGAAGATGTGGCACATATATACAATGGAATATTACTCAGCCATATAAAAGAAACGAAATTGAGTTATTTGTAGTGAGGTGGAGACTGTCATACAGAGTGAAGTAAGTCAGAAAGAGAAAAACAAATACCATATGCTAACACATATATATGGAATCTAAAAAAAAAAAAATTGGTCATGAAGAACGTAGGGGCAGGACAGGAATAAAGACACAGACCTACTAGAGAATGGACTTGAGCACAAGGGGAGAGGGAAGGGTAAGCTGTGACAAAGTGAGAGAGTGGCATGGACATATATACAGTACCAAATGTAAAACAGATAGCTAGTGGGAAGCAGCCACATAGCACAGGGAAATCAGCTCGGTGCTTTGTGACCACCTAGAGTGGTGGGATAGGGAGGGTGGGAGGGAGGGAGATGCAAGAGGGAAGAGATATGGGGATATATGTATATGAATAGCTGATTCACTTTGTTATAAAGCAGAAACTAACACACCATTGTAAAGCAATTATACTCCAATAAAGATGTTAAAAAAATAATAAATAAAAATTTAAAAAATACAAGGAATTTTAAATGGAAACTTCCCCCCAAAATCTGTAATTAATACCTTCAGAGACATTGTTAAAAAAAAACTATTAGATTTACTAAGCAAGAATAAAATGCCACAAAAAAAAGAACATTCAAATACTTAGAAAATAAGGAAAAGTTGTTAGTATTTAAAAATATGACAAAAGAAAAAGTAAATAGAAAGACTGGAAGATAAAATTGAGGAAGTCATCCAGAAAGCAGAACAAAAAGAAAAAGTGAGAATATCAGTAAAGAATATTTAACAGATAACTAATAGGAATTCTACTAGGAAAGAACGGAGATAACGGAGAAGGGGACATTATCTAAGAAATAACACAGGCAAATTTCTTAGAACTGAAGAAAATTAGATTCCCGGTTGAAAAGAACGCAACACAATGTGCACAGCCCCTTGGCAAGTTATAGCCAAAGTGTTAGAAGTTAATCAGACAACTAAGCTTTATTAACCTGGACTAGGCATTGGTGGTTCTGCAGCAAACAGAGAGATAAACCCAGACTTTGGAAGTTTATATGCTAATGGTGGATCAGTCCCCTTCATGTACCCCCCCAAAATCCTCTCCACTAAAAGAAACATTTTTCCCATAGTAAAGAGTGTTTGGGGCTTCCCTGGTGGCGCAGTGGTTGAGACCCCGCCTGCCGACGCAGGGGACACGGGTTCGTGCCCCGGTCTGGGAAGATCCCACATGCCGCGGAGCGGCTGGGCCCGTGAGCCATGGCCGCTGAGCCTGCGCGTCTGGAGCCTGTGCTCCACAACGGGAGAGGCCACAACAGTGAGAGGCCCGCGTACCGCAAAAAAAAAAAAAAAAAGGGTGTTTGGCGCCTAGTAAATCGTAAGCCTGGTCCAGATTATCATCCTGCCCTATCATGACTAATGGACCCACTCGTATTCCTGGCTGGTGGAAACTTAACTTTCCTACCCAAGGAGGTCCTCCCTATCCCCGGTTCTCTGAAGGAGGCTGTATGTAAATATTTATGCTTTCTTGCTGCAGTCCATCCTAACAACCGACCTTCCCACTGAGTTGGCATAGCAGTGGAAACCATGACATCAAAAACAAATGTAATATATATCTGCCTTCTCAAATCCTTTTTGAAAAACAAATGGGGTCCTACAAAGCAAATGAGAATAAATAGCTATATAAAATTCAGTTTAGCACATTTTGTGGTCTTTTCCATACATTAATTCTCTTTAGAACCCCATTTAATCCTCTTTACAAATGTGTGAAGTAGCTATTCTTGACCACAAAGTTCAGAAGGGGATAAGTAATTTATCCAGGCCCACAGCTAGGGAATGGTACTGATGGAGTCACACCTGCGGTCCTCTGACCCAAATCCCAGATTCTTCCTTCAATTGTACAAACTTAGTTGTACAATGAATGCCCCTCTTAAACTCTTCTCACAAAAACAAACAAAAACCTGAACAAACTTGTGTAAAGCAACATCTATCATAAAATCATTAGTAATCATGAATTGCAAATTAATCTCTGAACTGATACACTAGAACACTTGATGCTGCCATGAAACATATATGAAATACCAAGACCATAATCTGAGAACTATAACAAACTATAACTACAGCCAACTATAACAGATAGTTCAGTGGCCTGGGGGCTCAGATATCAGTGATAATTCTGTCTTACCTTTCGTCAAACCATATAACCTCTCTGGACTAACTACTGGTCCTTATCTATGAAATGAAAGGTTGAGACTAGATTAGTGGTGAATTCCCTTCAGCATTATTTCTGAAAATGCAAGACTTTAATGTAGTCTCTATTTAACTACACTTTATTAAATAATTAATAAATATGAAAAATTGTTTAAACTCACTATATTAATTAATAAACATGAAAAATTATTTAGAAATTGTTTAAAGTCATCAAAACCATAAGTCAAATCAAGAGGCCAATTTACCTATCAAATTAGCAAATGTTTTTAACTTTTAATATTCCTTTTTTATTGAAGTATAGTTGATTTACAATATTATATTAGTTATTACAAGATAATGGCTATAATTCCCTGTGCTATACAATATATCATTGTTGCTTATATCTTTAATATTTCTTTAATATCCAAGTAACACTCATTCACAGAGAGAAAATTAGAACTAGTGATACAGAAAAGATCCCACCCATAATCTTACCAATTAAAAAAAACTACCATTCACATTTTCATGTATGTCCTTCAAAAACAACATTATGTTATTCTTTTGGTTTCATAACTGATTTACTCCCCAAAACATATTGGGGAGTAAATCAGTTTACTGATTTACTTTTTCATTTCAGTACATAGCTATATCATCCTTTTATGTGGCTGTATCATCATTTATTTGACCAGTTCCCTAGTACTGAACATTATGTGTTATTATTTTGCTATTGTAAACAGTGCTGAGGTGAACATCTTTGAATGTACGGCTTGCTTGATTATTTCCTCAGGATAAATTCCTCTATGTGGAATTTCTGGTAAGCACATATTTACGGCTTGCGGCAACTTTTGCCAGACTGTCTCCAGAAGTACAATTCGCTTTCCCACTAGCCCCATTTGAGACTGCCTATTTCCCATAGTTTCATCAACACTGAGTTAATAATCTTAACGTTTGCCAAAATGATAGGCAAGCCTGTTTAACTTGGAGTTCTTTGCTTACAAGCGAGTTAAAACTTTTCACACATGGCTATCAAGCATTTTTAATTATTTATTTCTTTATGATAGTTACGTCCTTTGCCCATTTTTCTATTGGCACGTTCATGGCTGGTGAGGTGGAAATCACCACGTTTCCTTGGACTTTTTCACATAAGGAATAGCTGAAGGAAAAGAAGTTTGTTTAACTTGAGGAAAAGAAAACTCAGGTGAGAAATGATTAGACACTATAAACATTTGAAGAATTCCCCCTGATACACAAGCCTGTGTAGGATACAGAATGCAGACTGCCATTTATTAGGTGTTAAAATATGACAACTGGGCTTTGTACAAACCAAATAGCCTGAGACAGGTCTCAAGCTAGTCTAGGTATCATTTGAAGGTGACCTCCCATCCATCCCTCTTGTAGATGGATAGACATGAAATTCTAACCATCCTACCCCAGCCCACAGCAGGGGTCCAGGGTGCAGGCTCCTTGATAGCCCAGCCCTTCACAGTTACTTCAAAAAATCAGGGATGAGTGGAAGTGAATTCCAATCTTGAATAATTACCATATTCAGGAGGTAGATGTTAGTCACACCAGAATTGCATTTATCCTACTTCTTATTACAAATAGTGTAACAGAACTCCTGGGGATATTGCAGGGCAAATGAACTTTAACCACAAACTTTTGTCAATGTGTTTTCAGAGACCTTGGGCTCTAGTTTTAAGAGGAGTATACCCCTTTAGGTTGGAATTCAATTCTATGTGCAATGGTAATTTCACACTCTCACATAATGGGAGGCAACCCCATTCCTGGCTTCTTGCTCTGAGAACACCTACCCAAAGTCCACCTTCTTGGAAGGCAGGCCATGTAGTGGCCTTCAAGACCTACTATTAGTTCTGGAGGTAGAATAGTCATGTCCAGGCCAGAGTTCTCAATCCAGGCTGGACCCAATACCCAAAGTAATATGGGAAGCAGGGAATTCAAATATGAACAGCTCCATGTGACCTTCTGCCTGGATATCCAGGAACAAGGTCATTTACGTGGCAAGCTTTCCCAGCAGTAGCTGTCCATTGATACATTCACTTACCCCCATGGGATTTCAGCTATGTCAGAAGCTACACTGGTAAGAACAGAGCCTAATTTTTAAAATCTGTCCAAGACGCTATAGTCTATCAGTGCCATGGTCAGGGGGCAAGTTGCAGTCTCATCATTCCAAAGCCAGTGGAAACACGCTAGAGTAGGTTGTCAGCCATGAAAGAAGAGAGGGCACAAAGCTAAACCTGATCAGTTCCCCCTTTAGAGGACAATTCAGAAATTACCCAGCATCTGTAGCTAAGTGGTCAAGGAGTTTAGGATTACTGCAGCTTAGACAGAGCATCATGCTAGTTGCCCATCATTAAGCATGCAAGGAGGGTTCTTCCTCATACAAGGGCACAGACTGTGCCAGGGCCTCAGCAGGTCTGATAAGTTGGAATGGACAGTGGTCATTCTGTCTTCTTAACCATAACCATACACAAGGAGTCAAGCTTGGAAAGACATCAATGCTACCTTATTTAAGAAGGATCTGACAAAACCCTCTGAGAACTGGGCACCTAAGGGATTAACATCCAAGTAATAGCAGCTAATGTGACCCTCTCTAATCTCTTCAGTCCATTCTCCCTAACCAGAGATGGCAGTTCTACCCATGCCAGGATACTGTACATTTACTACAGCACTCCTACAACATGGGAAGTTCCCGCACACAGGGAGTTCCTTTAGCCTACAGGTGAGCATATTTCTCCACCTTCACATTTAAGAAAAACTGACTTGACTACTTGGTATTTAACTCTATAAATAAAATCATAGCCAAAATAAAAGTGCAAACAACCAACTGGGAAAAATATTTACAGCAAAATGAAAGATCATATCATTGTTGTTTGAGAAACTAATTGATAAGAAAACACAAAGTCATAAAAGACAATTAACCAAATAGAAAATACAACTATTATAAAACACACACACACACATACACACCCTGTCCATCAAAAGTGTTCATTCAGACAAGCAACAACATTTTACTTATTTCTTGGCCTCTCAACAAAATGTTTTTAATGATG
Source organism: Aethalodelphis obliquidens (assembly GCF_003676395.1). Lineage (NCBI taxonomy): Eukaryota > Metazoa > Chordata > Mammalia > Artiodactyla > Delphinidae > Aethalodelphis > Aethalodelphis obliquidens. The sequence continues at coordinate 31,968,525 of NW_020837951.1, read as the reverse complement.
TTTCTCAAAGCCTCAGAACCATAATTTCAATCATCCTGAGCATTCCAAGGGAGCTTCTAAAGTCTCCCAAAACAGCTAGGGTTGAGGCAGAGTGTGCTCCTTTAGAAGGGATTAGTGACTGATTAGCAACTGGAGACCCTTGGAGCCTCCCTACTACCTCTCCTGGCCCTAGATCACTATCTGCTTTACTTTTTCCTCTTGGGCCACCAGCCCTCCCTCCACCCTAGAAATGAGCTCTCAGGAAACCCTCAGAGCCCATAGGTCCCAATGGGACACATCAGGTTTATCAGCTATATTTCATCACTGAATACCCTCTATCTCTTTCTCTGGTGTTCTTTCATAATGAGCATAGCAAGAGGGAAAAAAGCCTGGAAATCAGGCATCTCATACCTGAAAACACATTGGCTCTTTCAGAAAAAGTAATTCTAACCGTATAGCAGAAAGCAAATGTATAAGAGATTGGAACTGTGTGAACAGATTTCCTAAGGATTCAACTGAATTTAAATTACTAATTCACGCAGTGTAAGAGACAATCATTGAGGCATGTAGAAAGTATACTGCTGATCTAGGACCTACCCTGGCTTTCACACTTTCATAATTTTTCAGAACACAGGAATCATTCACTAAATAGTGACAGGAATTCTTAGCAAAGAACAGAAGGTCAATTAGAAAAGACCAATTTGTCCTTGCCCTTTGACTGGTCTGTAAGTGGCCAATGGATTCCCCAACTAGCTGGTTTAATTAAACCCTAGGCAGCTGAGAACAACTCGGGGTGATCTGACTCCTAGAAAGAAGGAAAGAGCTCTGGAGACCGGAATGTGTTCCAAGAAGGGATTTTCCCTCTAGATAAACTATGTAATCAGGGATTAGAAAAAAGTGCTCACCATAGGCAAGAATCATATAATTTTAGATTGGAGAAGACCTAAGAGGCTGTCATAAGATCCAAGTACCTATACAATGCATGAATGGCTTCTACGGCATTCCAGATAGGTGTGCATGCAGTTCTCCTGGGACTGCCTCACCTTACAATTGAACAGAGCTTCCTTCAATAACCTAAACTGAAATCTACCCCCTTCTGTAAGTTTAACTTCAGACTTAGGTGGTGTTGCACATGTCACTTGGAAATCAGTCCTGGTTGCTTCTGTCTAATATGGGATCTGGAAAAGCAGGATGCTACAAACCTGAGATAGTGTAGGGACTGAATGGAACCCAGTGAGTGGGACTCAGCTTCATGCATCCCATCCATCCTTTTATTCCTTCCCTTTGCCTCAGAATAAGAGGTTTTCTCTTCCCATGAAAAGCTAATATTTCCATCTGCATTCTATCCCAGTGGTTCTCAAACTTTAAGGTACATCAGAATTACCTGGAAAGCTTAATAAAACATAGACTGCTGCTTACCACCCCAAAGTTTCTGATTCAAAAGGTCTGGGGTATGACCCAAGGATTTGCATTTCTAAACTCCCAGGTTATGCTGTTGCTGCTGGTCCAGGAACCACACTTTAAGAACCACTGCTCTAGATCAGGGGAGAAAAACCTTCTGTCAAGGGCCAGATGTAAATAGGTTAGGCTTTCAGGACATACGGTCTCTGTTGCAACTACTCAATTCTGCTGTTGTAGTGTGAAGGCAGCCAAAGACACTATGTAGATGAATGGATATGGCTGAGTTCAAATAAAACTTTATTTACAAAACCAGGCCATGGATGAGCCTGCAGGCTGTCATTTACAACCCCCTGCTCTAGACCCTTGCTCAGAGTTCTACTCTCATCCCTTCCTTTCACAGACAAAGTTTCTTGAACAATTCACCACTCATTGTTTCCACTTCTTCACTTCCCATTTACTCTGCAATCCTTGTAATCTGGCTTCTACCCACTCCATTCCACTGAAATTGATCTCAGCAAAGTCATCAGTACTGTCATATGATAGCTTTCAGTCTTTTTCTTACCTACACTTTTCTCTTGCAATGATTGTTGGTTTCGTCATCTTTTTGGAACATCTTCCTCCATCAGCTTCTTTGACATCACTCTCATAGCGTCTGTCATACTTATCTTTCTGCTGCTTCTGAGTTTTCCATTTCTCTGGCCAAGACCAGCTTCATGGAGTGAGACCGATGCAGTTGCACAATACTCAGTGTTCAGAAGGGCTCCTGCTTGGAGCTTAATATACTATAGTCACTGTCTTGAAATTCTGAATAATTTTCTCTTGGAATTTCTGTTTGGTAAGTTAAGTCCGATGGGACAATGGAACACGCATTGGGCTTGGAGTCTCAGCTCATGTTCGTCCGCCTCCTTCTACCTCCCAGAGATGGGTTTTCCCCGCCCACTGCCATGCCCCCTTGCATGGCCTCCCTCACCCTACCTCTACCCCATGACCATTGCCACTCCCTGAGCCTGGAAAAGGCCTGGGCACCATACTGGGAGGATCAGGGTTGGGCACACATTCCATTCCTGTGCCACACCAGCAGCACCATGGCATGTGTGGCAGGTGACCAACTGGAGGCTGAGTCTTGGCCCATGAAACTCTTGGTACCCCCATCCAGGTCTTTTTTTGTGCTGTGACACAGAGGTTTGAAGATCCTTGGGGGCCACCCATTTGCCATGAGTTGAGGCAGGAGACCATGCGTAAAGGAAATGACTGGCTTAACTTTCCAAAACCCACCATTGGCCAGGGCATGGTGTGGAAAGTCCACATTGACAGAAGGAATTAGCATTCTTCAGGCCCAAGCAAATGAGTACCCATATCGTGGGACAGGGCCTGCAGTTGACACACAAGCATCCCCTTGCCCAGAAGTACTCCTTCAGCCAGCTCTATGGGAAGGTGGGAGGAAGGAAGAGAATTCCCTCTCTTCCTTCATTCAACCTTCCTGAGTTTGGCTTGAATTTGTCTCTTTTGCCCAGCTCAAGGCACCCTCCATAAATGAGCCATGAAATAATATGAAATGTATTATTTCAGTAATTCCACATACAAGCTAAATGCTCTGATATTTGCATTTAAAATTGGCATTGCTGAAAGAAGCCAGTCACAAAAGACCACGTAGTATATGATTCCATTTGTATTAAATAGACAGAATAGACAGGACTATAGACAGAAAGCAGATTAGTGGTTATCTAGGGCTAGGGGAGGGGGTAATTGGGACTGCTAATGGGTGTGGGGGATTTCTTTCTGGGATGATGAAAAATGTTCTAAAATTAGATTGTGGTGGCGGTTGCATAACTCTGTGAAAGTACTAAAAACCACGGAACTGCGCACTTTAAATGGGTGAATTTATTGTACGCAAAGTACACCTCAATAAAGCTGTTAAAAAAACTGGCATTGCACAATGTAAAGATGAATGATAACATTCATGCTAATAATTTAAAAGTTTTAATTTTTCTTTATTGGAATGACATTAAACAGCAAATAAAAGCCACCATGATGTCAAGAGAGAAACCACAGATGAAAGAAAAAGCTATGTAGCACTTTTTTCCTGTGTTTTGAACAATGAGTCTTGTATTTTCATTTACGTTGGCTTTGCCTCTGACCTCTTAAATATTGGTGCTTCCCCTGGTTTTACCCTAAGCCATTTTTCCTCACAGTCTCATTCAAGATCCAAATTTCAGCTACCACATGCTCCTTCATGCCTCACAAATCTTTATCTCCGGGCCAGACCACTCTATACACAAATATGCAAAGGCCCGGTGAATATCTCCACAGGCGCTTAAAACTCAACATACATATACATGTACCCATAATCTGTTCCTTCTCTGTATCTCCTATTTTAGTGAAGAATATTACCATCCACTAAATTGCTCAAACCAGAAACATGGGAGTCCTTTTGATATTTCTCCCCAACCCCTTTCATTCAATGATTCACTAAATTCTAAAACCCCAAGTATATTCTAACCTAGACCCTCTTTTCCTCTGCTTCTGGGCTGGTTCATATCCTCATCAAATCTTACCTAGACTAGTCAAATGGCTTCCTTATGAATCTTCCTTATGAATTTATTTTTCACAGATTTGCTAAAATGCAAATCTGACCATGTCACTCCCAGGCTCAAAATAGGTATATGTGTCACCATAACCTACATAATAAAATGGAAAATCATCATGGCATACGAGAACCATGCACACATATAGTATTTTTTAACTTTCATCATAATATTTTTATAGTAGAGAAACATGAGGAACAAGGCAAATGCCCAATAAAAGAGGAGTGGTTAAGTAAATTGTGGTACATCACAATGATGAATGAGTTCATTTAAAATGTTAAAATATTAATTGTAAAATAAATGATGATATGTTCACATGCTACTTTATTATATGATGCAGTCATTTAAAATCAGATTTAGGGACTTCCCTGGCAGTTCAGTGGTTAAGACTCCACGCTTCCAATGCAGGCGGCATGGGTTCAATCCCTGGTCCAGGAACTAAGATCCCCATGCTGCACAGCATGGCCAAACAAACAAACAAAAGTCAACAAACAAAACAAAAATAAACAAATAAAAAATAAATAAATAGGGCTTCCCTGGTGGCGCAGTGGTTGGGAGTCCACCTGCCGATGCGGGGGACAGGGGTTCATGCCCCGGTCTGGGGGGGATCCCACATGCCGCGGAGCGGCTGGGCCCGTGGGCCATGGCCGCTTGGGCCTGTGTGTCCGGAGCCTGTGCTCCGCAGCGGGAGAGGCCACAGCAGTGACAGGCCCGCGTACCGCAAAAAATAAATAAATAAATAAAATCAGATTTAAAAATAATACTTTTTAAAAAAATTACCACAACTGACCACCAGTTTTAGAAAAATAAAACTAAAACTGAAAGGTAAAAATGTTTATATCTTCTTAAATTAATTTATGATATGATAAGAAAATAATATACCCAATCCAAGGACTAAGTGAAAGCAAAAACTCAGAGAAGAAAAGAGAGTGCTAAAGCTCATTTTCATCATGAGAATATTTGCCAAATCAGCTCAATTTGACTTTTAGGTTTTCACAATCCCATGAGGATTGTTCTAGGATGGAAATCTAATGGACAACTCTTCCCATAAAGTTGAAATCTCAAAGGGTTATGCCACCAGGGTAAGGATAAATCAAAATAAACTGACTCCCACCTTCAAAGAACATATAAAGAAACTTTCTTGTGTGAGACCTTCATTATGAGTAGAGTAACAAAACTTAAATCTCCCCTGAGAACTGGTAATTACAACCAGCATTTACTCATGTTTGCAACCTAAATTTATATTACTTGATAGGTTTCAAAGAAATAATATTTATAAATCTCAAGGTGAGAATTTACCTTAAAATGTCCCTGCCATACAAACACCTGTTACTCCCCAGCCACCTGACAAAAATAAATGAAAATCCTCTGTGAACGAAACCACCTTTATCACAGTCTCAGAGTTTACCCAAAGTTCCAAGGCACAAATCAGAGTCAAAATTCACAAAATGCATAATAAAATAAGAATAAACAGGCTGATTTAAAGCACCCTGAGCCCACAGCTGCCCTGGACATGGCCCTGCTGACCAGAAGGCCCAGGACCCAGCCCCACACACCAGTGCACAGGCACTAGATCCAGGATCCCCAGGGCCCTGCAGCCAGAGACCCTGGGATCCAGCTCTGTCAATCAGTGGGCAGGCACCAGCCCTAGAATCCCCTGGGCCCTGGCCCCACCCAGCCAGTCTACTATAGCCTTGGGACCAGCCTCATCTACCAGTGGGCAGACACCAGCCCCAAGATATCTGCAGCCCTGCAGCCTGCCCTGGCAGGACCCAGCCCAACAACCAGCAGGCCAGTACCAGCCCTGGAACACACTGGGCCCCAACCCCACTGACCAGAGGGCCAACACGAGCTTCAGGACACCCCAGATTCTGCAGCCAGCTGTGTCAGAAACCAGCCCCACCCACCAGTGGTCCAACACCAGCTCTGGGACTCCTGGGCCCTGCAGCCAGTCCCCAGGTCTTGGCGTTGTTCATCTGTGAGACGGCACTAGCCCCAGGACCTGGCTTCACCCACCAGTGGGCAAGCACCAACCCCAGGATCTTCTGGACCCCAACTCCGCCTCCCAGTGAGCCAGCACTAGCCCTGGGCCCCCTAGGGTTCCACAAACGCCACCTCATGACCCAGTCCTGCCAACCAGCAGCCAGCAGCCTCTGCACAAGGCAGGGTCTGGCAACCAACAGAACCAGGGGCCAGCTACACCTACCAGAACGTCCACAGTAGTCAGCCTGACACAACAGAAGGACCCACGCAGACCACATAGGGGGCACCCTAGAGCATATGGCTCTGGTGACCAGAGGGGAGTGCACTGCTGGGACGCATAGGACATCTCCTACAGAAGTCCACTTCTCCAAGATAGGGAAACATAACCAACCTACCAGATACAGAGAAATTAAAAAAGCAAGTCAGGTAAAATGAGGCAACAAAGGAACATATTCCAAATGAAGGAACAAGATAAAACCCCAGAAGAAGAACTAATTGAAGTGGAGACAAACAATCTATGTGAGCAACAGCTCAAAGGAATAATCACAAAGATGATCAAGAACTCAGGAGAAAAATGGATGAACAGAGTGAGAAGTTAGTATTTTTTAACAAAGAGTTCGAAAATATAAAGAACAACCAAACAGAGATGAAGACTACAATAAATGAAAAGAAAAATACACTAGAACGAATCAACAGTAGACTGAATGATACAGGGGAATGGATCAGCAAGCTAGAAGACAAGAGTAGATTTTACTTCAGTGGAAATCACTGAAGCTAAAGGAAAAAAAAAAGAATGAAAAGAAATGAGGACAGTTTAAGAGACCTATAGGACAACATCAAGCATACTAACATTCACATTATAGGGGTTCCAGGAGCAGAAGAGAGAGAAAGGGGCAAACAAAATATTTGAAGACATAATAGCTGAAAACTTCTCTAACCTGGGAAAGGAAAAAGCCATCCAAACCAAGGAAGTACAGAGAATCCCAAACAGGATCAACTCAAAGAGGACCACACCAAAACACACTGCAATTAAAATGGCAAAAATTAAAGATAAAGAAAGAATATTAAAAGCAGCAGGTAAAGCAGGTTGTATACAAGGGAATTCCCATAAGGCTATCTGCTGACTTTTCAGCAGAAACTCTGCAGGCCAGAAGGGAGTGGCATGATATATTTAAAGTGATGAAAGGGAAATACCTACAACCAAGAATACTCTACCCAGCAAGGCTCTCATTCAGACTTGATGGAGAGATCAAAAGTTTTACAGACAAGAAAAATTTTAAAGAGTTCAGCACCATCAAAGCTTTAAAAGAAATGTTAAAAAAGCAAAAAAGAAAAGGTCACAACCAGAAGCATGAAAATCACAAAAGGAAAAAGCTCATCAGTAAAGGTAGTAAATCACCATGTACAAAGCTAGTAGGAAGGTTAAGAGACAAATGCAGTAGAATCATCTATATCCACAATAAGCAGTTAAGGGATACACAAAACAAAGAGATGTAAAATATGATGTCAAAAACAATAATTGTGAGAGGAGGAAAGTAAAAATGCATGTTGTTAAAATACATTTGAATAAATACGTTTGAAATTAACAGATCAGTAACTTAAAATAATCATATATATTATATATAATCATATATATATATATGGTAACCACAAACCAAACATCTATAATAGATTAATAATAGCAAAAAAGAGAAAGGAAACCAAACATAACATTAAAGACAGTCATCAAGTCACAAGGGAAGAGAAGAAAAGAAGAAAGGAAAAAAAAAACTACAAAAAAAACTCAAAAGCAATTAACAAATGCAATTAACAAAATGGCATACATACATATATATCGATAATTACTTTAAATGTAAATGGACTGGGACTTCCCTGGTGGCACAGTGGTTAAGAATCCACCTGCCAATGCAGGAGACACAGGTCCAATCCCTGGTCCAGGAAGATCCCACATGCTGTGGAGCAACTAAGCCCATGAACCACAGCTACTGAGCCTGCGCTCTAGAGCCCATGAGCCACAACTACTGAGCCCACGTGCCACAACTACTGAAGCCCACATGCCTATAGCCCATGCTCCACAACAAAAGAAGACAATGCAATGAGAAGCCCACACACAGCAACAAAGAGTAGCCCCTACTCACCGCAACTAGAGAAAGCCTGCACTCAGCAACAAAGACCCAACACAGTCAAAAATAAATTAAATAAATAAATTTAAATAAATAAATGCAAATGGACTAAATGCTCCAATCAATATACATAGAGTAGCTGAATGGATACAAAAACAAGATTCGTATATATGCTGCCTACAAGTGACCCACTTCAGATCAAAAGACACACACAGACTGAAAGCAAGGGAATAGAAAAAGTTATTCCATGCAAATGGAAATCACAAGAAAGCCAGGGTAGCAATACTTATAATAGACAAAACTGACTTGAAAACAAAGACTGTTACAAGAGACAAGGAAGGACATTACATAATGATCAAAGGATCAATCCAAGAAGAAGATATAATCATTGTAAACATATATGTACCAAATATGGGACCACCTAAATACATAAAGCAAATACTAACAGATATATAAAGGGAGAAATTGACAGTAACACAACAACAGTAGAAGAATTTAACACCCCACTTACATCAATGGAAAGATCATTCAGACAGAAAATCAATAAGGAAACACTGGCCTTAAATGATACACTAGACCAAACAGATTTAATAGATATATATAGAACATTCCAACCAAAAGCAGCAAAATACACACTTTCCAAGTGCACATGGAATATTCTCCAGGATAGATCATGTGCTAGGCCACAAAACAAGCCTCGATAAATTTAAGAAAACTGAAATCATATCAAGCATCTTTTCTGATCACAATGCTATGAGACTAAAACTCAACAACAAGAAAACAACTGCAAAAAAAACCCCACAAACATGGACTAATTACCAGTAATGAAATTGAATGAGTAATTTAAAAACTCCCAACAAAAAGTCTAGGACCAGATGGCTTCACAGGTGAATGCTATCAAACATTTGGAGGAGTTATACCTATCCTCAAATTATTCCAAAAAATAGCACAGGAAGCAAGAATTCCAAACTCATTCTATGAAACCAGCACCATGCTGATACCAAAACCAGACAAAGATATCACAAAAAAAAAAGAAAATTATAGGCCAATATTACTGATGAACATAGATGCAAAAATGCTCCCAAAATATGAGCAAGCCAAATCCAACAATACATTAAAAAGGTCATAGTACCGTGATCAAGTGGTATTTATCACAGGAATGCAAGGATGGTGCAATATCTGGAAATCAATCAATGTAATACACCACATTAACAAACTGAAGAATAAAAATCATGTGGTCATTTCAACAGATGAAGAAAAAGCTTTAGACAAAATTCAACATCCATTTATGATAAAAACTCTCCAGAAACTGGGTATAGGGCTTCCCTGGTGGCGCAGTGGTTGAGAGTCCGCCTGCTGATGCAGGGGACACGGGTTCATGCCCTGGTCCGGGAGGATCCCACATGCCGCGGAGCGGCTAGGCCCATGAGCCATGGCCGCTAAGCCTGCGCGTCTGGAGCCTGCGCGTCTAGAGCCTGTGCTCCACAACAGGAAAGACCACAACAGTGAGAGGCCTGCATACTGCAAAAAAAAAAAAAAAAAAAGAAAAAGAAAGAAAGAAAAAATGAAAGTGGGTATAGAGGGCAAATACCTCAACATAATAAAGGTAATATATAAGTCCACAGCTAATATCATACTCGATGGTGAAAAGCTGATAGCATTTCCTCTAAGATCAGGAACAAGACAAGGATGCCCACTCTCACTACTTTTATTCAACATAGTATTGGAAGTCCTAGCCACAGCAATCAGACAATAAAAAGAAATAAAAGGAATCCAAATTAGAAAGGAAAAAATAAAACTGTCTCTATTTGCAGATGACATAATACTATACATGAAAAATGCTAAAAATGCCACCAAAAAAACTACTAGAGCTCATCAATGAATTTGGTAAAGTCGTTGGATACAAAATTAATATACAGAAATCTGTTGCATTTCTATACACTAACAATGAACTCTCAGAAAGAGAAATTAATCCTATTTAAATCACATCAAAAAGAATAAAATTGCTAGGAATAAGCCTACCTAAGGAGGTAAAAGACCTGTACTCAGAAAGCTATAAGACACTGATGAAAGAAACTGAAGATGACAAAAACAGATGGAAAGATATACTGTGTTCATGAATTGGAAGAATTAATATTGTTAATATGACCTTACTACCCAAGGAAATCTACTGATTCAATTCAATTCCTATCAAAATACCAAGGGCCTTTTTCACAGAACTAGAACAAATAAGTTTAAAATTTGAATAGTGACACAAAAGACCCTGAATAGCCAAAACAAACTTGAGAAGTAAGAACAGAGGTATTGTGCTCTCTGGCTTCAAGCTATACTGTAAAGCTACACTAGTCAAAACAATACGGTACTGGCACAAAAACAGACACATAGATCAATGGAACAGAACGGAGAGCACAGAAAACTTATCCCCTATGGTAAATTAATCTATGACAAAGGAAGCAAGAATATACAATGGAGAAAAAACCATCTCTTCAATAAATGGTACTGGGAAAAGTGGACAGCACCACATAAAAGAATGAAATTAGAACATCTTCTCATACCATAAACAAAAATAAACTCAAAATGCATTAAAGACCTAAACAGAAGACCAGAAACTATAAAACTCCCAGAAGAAAACAGAGGTAGAACACTGTTTGACATAAACCATAGCAATTTTTTTTTGATCTGTCTCCTAAGGCAAAGGAAATAAAAGCAAAAATAAACAAATGGGACTTAATGAAACAACCAAACAAAAGGACAAGCTACTGAGTGGGAGAAAATATTTGCAAATGTTATGACTGATAAGGGTTTAATATTCAAAATAAATAAACAGCTCATACAACTCAATTACAAAAATAACTCAATTAAAAAATGAAGACCTGACATCTTTCCAAAGAAGACATACAAATGGCCAGCAGGCACATGAAAAGATACTCAACATTGCTAATCATCAGAGAAATGCAAATCAAAACCACAGTAAGGTATCCCACCTGTCAGAATGACTATCCTCAAAAAGACCAGAGGTAACAAATGCTGGCGAGGATGTGGAGAGAAGGGAACACTTATACACTGTTAGTATGAGTGTAAACTGGTGCAGTCACTGTGAAAAACAGTATGGAGATTCCTCAAAAAACTAAAAATAGAACTACCATATGATCCTGCAATCCCACTCCTGGGTGTATAACTGAAGAAAACAAAAACACTAATTTGAAAAGATATATGCACCCTAATATTCATAGCAGCATTATTTACAATAGCCAAGATGGAAGCAACCTAAGTGTCCATCAGATGAATGGATAAAGAAGAAGTGGGGGAGGAGGGGAAGATGGCGGAAGAGTAAGACGTGGAGATCACTTCCCCCCACAGATACACCAGAAATACATCTACATGTGGAATAACTCCTACAGCACACCTACTGAACGCTGGCAGAAGACCTCAGACCTCCCAAAAGGCAAGAAACTTCCCACATACCTGGGTAGGGCAAAAGAAAAAAGAATAAACAGAGACTAAAGGATAGGGATGGGACCTGCACCAGTGGGAGGGAGCTGTGAAGGAGGAAAGGTTTCCTCACACTAGGAAGCCCCTTCGTGGGCGGAGACTGCAGGTGGCGGAGGGGGAAAGCTTTGGAGCCGCGGAGGAGAGCACAGCAACAGGGGTGCGGGGGGCAAAGCGGAGAGATTCCCGCACAGAGGTTTGGTGCCCACCGGCACTCACCAGCCCGAGAGGCTTTGCTCACCAGCCGGGGCGGGCGGTGCTGGGAGCTGAGGCTCGGGCTTCGGTCAGAGCGCAGGGAGAGGACTGGGGTTGGCAGGGTGAACACAGCCTGCAGGGGGTTAGTGCACCACGGCTAGCTGGGAGGGAGTCCGGGGAAAAGTCTGGACCCGCCGAAGAGGCAAGAGACTTTTTCTTCCCTCTTTGTTTCTTGGTGCGCGAAGAGAGGGGCAAAGAGCGCTGCTTAAAGGAGCTCCAGAGACGGGCACGAGCCGCGGCTAAAAGCGCGGACCCTAGAGACGGGCATGAGACGCTAAGGCTGCTGCTGCCGCCACCAAGAAGCCTGTGTGCGAGCACAGGTCACTATCCACACCCCCCTTATGAGGAGGCTGTGCAGCTCGCCACTGCCAGGGTCCCGGGATCCAGGGACAACTTCCCCGGGAGAACGCACGGCGCGCCTCAGGCTGGTGCAATGTCACGGTGGCCTGTGCCGCCGCAGGCTCACCCCGCACTCCGTACCCCTCCCTCCCCCCGGCCTGAGTGAGCCAGAGCCCCCGAAGCAGCTGCTCGTTTAACCGCGTCCTGTCTGAGCGAAGAACAGATGCCCTCCGGTGACCTACACGCAGAGGCGGGGCCAAATCCAAAGCTGAGTCCCGGGAGCCGTGAGAACAAAGAAGAGAAAGGGAAATCTCTCCCAGCAGCCTCAGAAACAGCAGATTAAAGCTTCACTATCAACTTGATGTACCCTGCATCTGTGGAATACATGAATAGACAACGAATCATCCCAAATTGAGAAGGTGGATTTTGAGAGCAAGATTTATGATTTTTTCCCCTTTTCCTCTTTTTGTGAGTCTGTGTATGCTTCTGTGTGAGATTTTGTCTGTATAGCTTTGCTTCCACCATTTGTCCAAGGGTTCTATCTGTCCAGTTTTTTTTTTTTTTAATTTTTTTCTTAATAATTATTTTTTACTTCAATAACTTTATTTTATTTTATTTTACTTTATTTTATTTTATCTTCTTTCTTTCCTTCCTTTCCTCCTCCCTTCCTCCCTCCCTCCCTCCCTCCCTCCCTCCTTTCTTCCTTCAATCCTTCCTTCCTTCCTTTCTTTCTTTCTTTCTTTCTTTTACTTTTTCTCCCTTTTATTCTGAGCCGTGTGGATGAAGGGCTCTTGGTGCTGCAGCCAGGAGTCACTGCTGTGCCTCTGAGGTGGGAGACCCAACTTCAGGACACTGGTCCACAAAAGACCTCCCAGCTCCACATAATATCAAACGGCAAAAATCTCCCAGAGAACTCCATCTCAACACCAGCACCCAGCTTCACTCAACGACCAGCAAGCTACATTGCTGGACACCCCATGCCAAACAACTAGCAAGATAGGAACACAACCCCACCCATTAGCAGAGAGGCTGCCTGAAATCATAATAAGGCCACAGACACCCCAAAACACGCCACCAGACGTGGACCTGCCCACCAGAAAGACAAGATCCAGCTTCATCCACCAGAACACAGGCACTAGTCCCCTCCACCAGGAAGCCTACACAACCCACTGAACCAACTTTAGTCACTGGGGACAGACACCAAAAACAACGGGAACTACGAAACTGCAAACTGCAAAAAGGAGACCCCAAACACAGTAAGATAAGCAAAATGAGAAGACAGAAAAACACACAGCAGATGAAGGAGCAAGATAAAAACTCACCAGACCTAACAAATGAAAAGGAAATAGGCAGTTTACCTGAAAAAGAATTCAGAATAATGATAGTAAAGATGATCCAAAATCTTGGAAATAGAATAGACAAAATGCAAGAAACATTTAACAAGGACCTAGAAGAACTAAAGATGAAACAAGCAATGATGAACAACACAATAAATGAAATTAAAAATACTCTAGATGGGATCAATAGCAGAATAACTGAGGCAGAAGAACGGATAAGTGACCTGGAAGATAAAATAGTGGAAATAACTACTGCAGAGCAGAACAAAGAAAAAAGAATAAAAAGGACTGAGGACAGTCTCAGAGACCTCTGGGACAACATTAAATGCACCAACATTTGAATTATACGGGTTCCAGAAGAAGAAGAGAAAAAGAAAGGGACTGAGAAAATATTTGAAGAGATTATAGTTGAAAACTTCCCTAATATGGGGAAAGAAATAGTTAAACAAGTTCAGGAAGCACAGACAGTCCCATACAGGATAAATCCAAGCAGAAATACGCCAAGACACATATTAATCAAACTGTCAAAAATTAAATACAAAGAAAACATATTAAAAGCAGCAAAGGAAAAACAACAAATAACACACAAGGGAATTCCCATAAGGTTAACAGCTGATCTTTCAGCAGAAACTCTGCAAGCCAGAAGGGACTGGCAGGACATATTTAAACGGATGAAGGAGAAAAACCTGCAACCAAGATTACTCTACCCAGCAAGGATCTCATTCAGATTTGATGGAGAAATTAAAACCTTTACAGACAAGCAAAAGCTGAGAGACTTCAGCAGCACCAAACCAGCTTTACAACAAATGCTAAAGGAACTTCTCTAGGCAAGAAACACAATAGAAGGAAAACACCTACAATAACGAACCCAAAACAACTAAGAAAATGGGAATAGGAACATACAAATCGATAATTACCTTAAATGTAAATGCACTAAATGCTCCCACCAAAAAACACAGACTGGCTGAATGGATACAAAAACAAGACCCATATATATGCTGTCGACAAGAGACCCACTTCAGACCTAGAGACACATAGAGACTGAAAGTAAGGGGATGGAAAAATATATTCCATGCAAATGGAAACCAAAAAAAAGCTGGAGTAGCAATTCTCATATCAAACAAAACTGACTTTAAAATAAAGACTATTACAAGAGACAAAGAAGGACACTACATAATGATCAAGGGATCGATCCAAGAAGAAGATATAACAATTGTAAATATTTATGCACCCAACATAGGAGCACCTCAATACATAAGGCAAATACTAACAGCCATAAAAGGGGAAATTGACAGTAACACATTCACAGTAGGGGACTTTAACACCCCTCTTTCACCAATGGACAGATTATCCAAAATGAAAGTAAATAAGGAAACACAAGCTTTAAATGATACATTAAACAAGATGGACTTAATTGATATTTATAGGACATTCCATCCAAAAACAACAGAATACACATTTTTCTCAAGTGCTCAGAAACATTCTCCAGGATAGATCATATCTTGGGTCACAAAGCAAGCCTTGGTAAATTTAAGAAAATTGAAATTGTATGAAGTATCTTTTCAGACCACAACACTATGAGACTAGATATCAATTACAGGGAAAGATCTATAAAAAATACAAACACATGGAGAATAAACAATACACTACTTAATAACAAAGTGATCACTGAAGAAATCAAAGAGGAAATAGAAAATTACCTAGAAACAAATGACAATGGAGACATGACGACACAAAACCTATGGAATGCGGCAAAAGCAGTTCTAAGAGGGAAGTTTATAGCAATACAATCCTACCTTAAGAAACAGGAAACATCTCGAATAAACAACCTAACCTTGCACCTAAAGCAATTAGAGAAGGAAGAATAAAAAAATCCCAAAGTTAGCAGAAGGAAAGAAATCATAAAAATCAGATCAGAAATAAATGAAAAAGCAATGAAGGAAACGATCGCAAAAATCAATAAAACTAAAAGCTGGTTCTTTGAGAAAATAAACAAAATTGATAAACCATTATCAAGACTCATCAAGAAAAAAAGAGAGAAGACTCCAATCAATAGAATTAGAAATGAAAAAGGAGAAGTAACAACTGACACTGCAGAAATACAAAAGATCATGAGAGATTACTACAAGCAACTCTATGCCAATAAAATGGACAACCTGGAAGAAATGGACAAATTTTTAGAAATGCACAACCTGCCAAGACTGAATCAGGAAGAAATAGAAAATATGAATAGACCAATCACAAGCACTGAAATTGAAACTGTGATTAAAAATCTTCCAACATACAAAAGCCCAGGACCAGATGGCTTCACAGGCGAATTCTATCAAACATTTAGACAAGAGCTAACACCTATCCTTCTCAAACTCTTCCAAAATATAGCAGAGAGTGGAACACTCCCAAACTCATTCTACGAGGCCACCATCACCCTGATACCAAAACCAGACAAGGATGTCACAGAGAAAGAAAACTAAAGGCCAATATCACTGATGAACATAGATGCAAAAATCCTCAACAAAATACTAGCATACAGAATCCAACAGCACATTAAAAGGATCATACACCATGATCAAGTGGGGTTTATTCCAGGAATGCAAGGATTCTTCAATATACGCAAATCAATCGACGTGATACACCATATTAACAAACTGAAGGAGAAAAACCATATGATCATCTCAATAGATGCAGAGAAAGCTTTTGACAAAATTCAACACCCATTTATCATAAAAACCCTGCAGAAAGTAGGCATAGAGGGAACTTTCCTCAACATAATAAAGGCCATATACCACAGCCAACATCGTCCTCAATGGTGAAAAACTGAAAGCATTTCCACTAAGATCAGGAAGAAGACAAGGTTGCCCACGCTCACCACTCTTATTCAACATAGTTTTAGAAGTTTTAGCCACAGCAATCAGAGAAGAAAATGGAAAAAAAGGAATCCAAGTCAGAAAAGAAGAAGTAAAGCTGTCACTGTTTGCAGATGACATGATACGATACATAGAGAATCCTAAAGATGCTACCAGAAAACTACTAGGCTAATCAATTAATTTGGTAAAGTAACAGGATACAAATATAATGCACAGATATCTCTGGCATTCCTATACACTAATAATGAAAAATCTGAAAGTGAAATCAAGAAAACACTCCCATTTACCATTGCAACAAAAAGAATAAAATATCTAGGAATAAACCTACCTAAGGAGACAGAAGACCTATATGCAGAAAATGATAAGACACTGATGAAAGAAATTAAAGGTGATACAAGTAAATGGAGAGATATACCATGTTCTTGGATTGGAAGAATCAACATTGTGAAAATGACTCTACTACCCAAAGCAATCTACAGATTCAATGCAATCCCTATCAAACTACCACTGGCATTTTTCACAGAACTAGAACAAAAAATTTCTCAATTTGTATGGAAACACAAAAGACCCCAAATAGCCAAAGCAATCTTGACAACGAAAAACAGAGCTGGAGGAATCAGGCTCCCTGACTTCAAACTATACTGCAAAGCTACAGTAATCAAGACAGTATGGTACTGGCACAAAAACAGAAATATAGATCAATGGAACAGGATAGAAAGCCGAGAGATAAACCCATGCACATATGGTCACCTTATCTTTGATAAAGGAGGCAGGAATGTACAGCGGAGAAAGGACAGCCTCCTCTATAAGTGGTGCTGGGAAAACTGGACAGGTACATGTAAAAGTATGAGATTAGATCACTCCCTAACACCATACACAAAAATAAGCTCAAAATGGATTAAAGACCTAAATGTAAGGCCAGAAACTATCAAACTCTTAGAGGAAAACATAGGCAGAACACTCTATGACATAAATCACAGCAAGATCCTTTTTGACCCACCTCCTAGGGAAATGGAAATAAAATAAATAAATAAATAAATGGGACCTAATGAAACTTCAAAGCTTTTGCACAGCAAAGGAAACCATAAACAAGACCAAAAGACAACCCTCAGAATGGGAGAAAATTTTTGCAAATGAAGCAACTGACAAAGGATTCATCTCCAAAATTTATAAGCAGCTCATGCAGCTCAATAAGAAAAAACCAAACAACTCAATCCAAAAATGGGCAGAAGACCTAAATAGACATTTCTCCAAAGGAGATATACAGACTGCCAACAAACACATGAAAGAGTGCTCAACATCATTAATCATTAGAAAAAAGCAAATCAAAACTACAATGAGATATCATCTCACACCAGTCAAAATGGCCATCATCAAAAAATCTACAAACAATAAATGCTGGAGAGAGTGTGGAGAAAAGGGAACACTATTGCACTGCTGGTGGGAATGTGAATTGGTACAGCCACTATGGAGAACAGTATGGAGGTTCCTTAAAAAACTACAAATACAACTACCATATGACCCAGCAATCCCACTACTGGGCATATACCCTGAGAAAACCATAATCCAAAAAGAGTCATGTACCAAAATGTTCATTGCCGCTCTATTTACGATAGCCCGGAGATGGAAGTAACCTAAGTGTCCGTCGACAGATGAATGGATAAAGAAGATGAGGTACATATTACAATGGAATATTACTCAGCCATAGAAAGAAACGAAATTGAGCTATTTGTAATGAGGTGGATGGACCTAGAGTCTGTCATATAGAGTGAAGTAAGTCAGAAAGAGAAAGACAAATACCATATGCTAACAGATATATATGGAATTTAAGAAAAAAAAGTCACAAAGAACCTAGGCGTAAGACAGGAATAAAGACACAGACCTAGTAGAGAATGGACTTGAGGATATGGGGAGGGGGAACGGTAATCTGTGACAAAGCAAGAGAGTGGCATGGACATACATACACTACTAAACGTAAAATAGATAGCTAGTGGGAAGCAGCTGCATAGCACAGGGAGATCAGCTCGGTGCTTTGTGACCACCTAGAGGGGTGGGATAGGGAGGGTGGGAGGGAGGGAGACACAAGAGGGGAGAGATATGGGAACATATGTATAGGTATAACTGATTCACTTTGTTATAAAGCAGAAACTAACACACCATTGTAAAGCAATTATACTCCAATAAAGATGTAAAAAAGTAAATAAATTAAAATTAAAAAAGGAAGTGGTATATATATGCAATGGAATATTACTTGACCATAAAAAAGAATGAAATTTTGCCATTTGCAACAAAACAGATGGACCTGGAGGGTATTATGCTTAGTGAAATATATCAGGCAGACAAAGACATACTCTATGTTATAATCACTTATATGTTGAATCGAAAAAATAAAACAAGTGAATAATTATAACAAAAAAATTATAAAAAGCATTCAAGAAGACCTAAATAATGAAAACAATATTCCACATTCATTGGACTAGATAACTCCGTATTCCAGAGATGTCCGTTTCTCCTAATTTAATTTATAAATTTAATAAAGTTCTAAATAAAATCCCAGCAGGTTTTTTTTCATTGACTTTGCCAAACTTTTTCTAAAAATTACGTGGAAGAATAAAGGGGCATGATTAGCCAATACATTCCTGAAGAAAAACAAAATTTGTTTTACCAGATATGAAAACTTCATATAAAGCTGACATAATTAAGAAAATATGATACTGGCCTAATGACAAATTAGCTAAAGAAACAGATTATATATCCCAGAAATTTACCCACACATATATGGAAACTTGGTTTATGATAGGGCTAGTACTGCAAATCAGTGGGAAAAGAATGAATTTTTAATAAATTGTGCTGGGACAATTGGTTATCTTTATTTAAAAGAAAAAAGAAAGAAAGAAAATGTACTTTTGCCTCACATCACACACAAAGTCAATTCCAGGTGAGTTAAAAACATAACTGTGGGGCTTCCCTGGTGGTGCAGTGGTTGAGAGTCCGCCTGCCGATGCAGGGGACACGGGTTCGTTGCCCGGTCTGGGAAGATCCCACATGCCGCGGAGCGGCTGGACCCGTGACCCATGGCCGCTGAGCCTGCGCGTCCGGAGCCTGTGCTCCGCAACGGGAGAGGCCACAGCAGTGAGAGGCCCGTGTACCGCAAAAAAAAAAAAAAAAAAAAAACTATGAAAAACATAACTGTGGAAGATAGAACTATAACATGTTCAGAAGACAATGTAGGAAAATACTCCTAACACCTTGGAGGGGGGAGATTTTACTTAACAAGACA
Source organism: Aethalodelphis obliquidens (assembly GCF_003676395.1). Lineage (NCBI taxonomy): Eukaryota > Metazoa > Chordata > Mammalia > Artiodactyla > Delphinidae > Aethalodelphis > Aethalodelphis obliquidens. The sequence goes on along the minus strand of NW_020837951.1, from coordinate 31,948,890 downwards.
CAAAGAGAACAAATCTTAAAAGAAATTTTGATAAATTTGACTACATTAAAATTAATATTATCTGTTTACCACTAGACAGCATAAAGACAGTAAAACAGAATGGGAGAAGATATTTGAACCCATGTAACCTAAAGAATTAATATCTAGAACATATAAAGAACTCCTACAAACCAATAAGGAAAAGAAAACCCAAGAGAAATACAAGCAAAAGATTTGAAAAAGCACTTCACTAGAAGATACACTATATGAAAAGATGTTCTGCCTCACTATCAATTTGAAAATTGCATATTTAAACCCAATGAGAAGCACTTTATACTCACCAGAGTAGCAAAAATTATACCGTTTGCCAATATCAAATTTTGACAAGGGTGTAAAACAACCAGAATTCTTACACATTGCTGGTGGGAGTGTAATTTGGTTCAACCACTTTGGAAAACAATTTGGAATTACCTATTATTTGTCACTCTATGACACATCAGAGTCACTCTTAGATATACACCATAAAGAAATTCTTGAACAATTGTAATAAAAATTGTGTATTACAATATTTTTTACATTACCATTTATAATGGGGAAAAAACTGGAATAAGCCCAGATGTTCATCATGGCCAATAAGTTGTGGTATATTCATATAATAGAATAATTTACATCATGCAAATGAATGCAATGTAACACACAATGACATGGAAAAAAACATAGGTGCTTAATATCGGGTGTAAAAAATACACAGAAAATTCATTCAGTATGAGTCTATTTAAATATAGATTAAAATATTCATAAAACTATATGCTATTTAAGGATACAACCAAATATGTGATAAAATTATAAATAAAATCAAAGTTACAATAAACACAAATTTTAGGATTGTGGTCATGTGACCTCCAGGAGGTAATAAACAGGATAAGAAAGAGGCACACAGGGACCTTCAAAGATAATGGTAATGTTCTTTATCTTAAACTGAATAATAGGCATATGGGTGTTCATTATTTGCCGATTCTTTATAGCTTATACGTTACTTATAAATTTTTGTATATAGTCAACTTTTTTTTTTTTTTTTTTTTTTTTTTTTTT